>NW_007378829.1:57310-82449 GCF_000475195.1 Diaphorina citri
AAGAAAAAAAAATATCCCAACTTCCAATGTATTGGGAAGGGAAAGGGGCGCGACTTCCATTTCAATAGAAGGGGACACATATAGAAAATTTTGGGAACCACTGATGTAAAGAAAGATAATTCCATGTTTATCAATGTATGTTTACGTTATTTTCGTTATAAATTTAGAGAACTTCATTGACAATATTACTCGTTTGTATGATTGTAGTCTTAGAGCAGTGCTTCTCAAAGTTGTCGCCATCGCGGCCCACTTTTCAAGACTCCATACTTTCTGCGGCACACAGTTTGAGAAGCACTGTTTTAGAGCAAAAAGCACTATGCTCTTTGCTCTCCACTCCACTTTGTTTTAGCTTAGGACACAAAAAGTAACTAGGCAAGTTATAGGTGAGATTGCGTGGCTTAAGCAGCGAATTTTTCATTGTCCATAGAGCATACAGTCAGGACTCAGTAACTAGGCAAGTTATAGGTGAGATTGCGTGGCTTAAGTAGCGAATTTTTCATTGTCCATAGAGCATACAGTCAGGACTCGCGAGGGAAATGGAAAAATTAAATTACCGGAAACTGCTGTTGAGTGAGAATTTCCCTCGAAACTCGAAGAGTTCATCGGACTTGGACCTTGGCAGAATACAAATTAGTAAATGAGAAAATGAGTCATTTGAGTGAGAATTTCCCTCGAAACTCGAAGAGTTCATCGGACTTGGACCTTGGCAGAATACAAATTAGTAAATGAGAAAATGAGTCATTGTACTTACTACAGGTACGCCTACGTTGTATCATTGGGCAATTCTTGAAGACGTTTGATAGAGGGAACTGTGACAACGAAGGTCTTATAGTCCCAAAATCCCGAGGAGGAGAAGGAGGACAGGATAGGGAAAAGTCAGCCGTTCCGAGAACGAACCGTATCTGTTTGCCTTACAAGGCGTGTTACCTTTCAATCTAGCTAGGCTGGCTGAGTCTTATAGTCCCGAAATCCCGAGGAGGAGAAGGAGGACGGGATAGGGAAAAGTCAGCCGTTCCGAGAACGAACCGTATCTGTTTGCCTTACAAGGCGTGTTACCTTTCAATCTAGCTAGGCTGGCTGATAAAATCTAAATCTAATCCAAATCTACTGATTTTAAAATCGAAATCTATTAATTTCTCGTTTGCAGGCATGTTCCTGACGGATCTCGTGTACATAGACATGGCGCACCCCAGTACAGGCGGCCTAGAACCTGCGCAGAGACGCGCCAAAATGAACAATATCCTGCGCATCATTGCGCATCTCCAGGCGTCTAGTTATGAAGATTTGACGCACCTACCTCATGTACAACATCATTTGAAATCAATACGATATATAGAGGAGCTGCAGAAATTTGTGGAAGATGATCAGTACAAGTGAGTGAGATATCTGCTATTATCATGAAAGCTCATAATAATAAAAGACTTGATGACTCATACAGTCATAGGTCACGGATGTACGGAGGGTTAAGGGGGGTAATTCAATTTGCAGTCTCCATTAACCTCGAACTCTTAAACACGCGATTCAGTCTGGATTAAATAATTAACCCAGTCAGGGTTAACTCCCCATAGTAGGTTATTTGGGTGGCCATGTTTGTGTCATGCACTCATGCACTACTCCTGAAGAATTTTCACAGGATGGGAGGAACCCTAAAGTGTCAACTAGCGTGTATGAACAGCCTCAAAGTTCTATAGAACATCATTCAACATCATGTATAGACTCTATTGTAGATACCTAGGTAATTAGAAAAAACATAGCGTGAGTAATATGAGTAGCCCTTCCAACTAGGGTTGCCAACTTTTTTTTCGGCATATGCGGTACAAACTAGCAAAATGGTGAAAAAATACGGATTTCCCGATTTTTACCCGGAACAAAGGCATGCATGCTAGGCCTGGCTGGTACAATACTGGTACATATTATGAAAGCTCATAATAATAAAAGACTTGATGACTCATACATACAGTCATAGGTCACGGATGTACGGAGGGTTAAGGGGGGTAATTCAATTTGCAGTCTCCATTAACCTCGAACTCTTAAACACGCGCAGCGCTTACAAGGCAGACGCGCTACCAACTAAGCTAACTAGGCTGGCACCTTTGAGTAAAAAAAGGATCAAAGGTTCTGCAGAAGATGGGTGGACAGGCAGACACAATCTGAGCAGATAGGGAAGGTTTGGGCATAATCTCAACAGAGGTCAGAAATTTAGGTTACCACAAGGTAGGCAGACAACAGGTCAAAAGTTAGTGCACTCTCATCTCTTACCTCCCGGGGTCTACAGTTGAAATTTGAAATGTACGTTCCAGGGCATTACACACTCATGTTGAAATGCACGTGAAAGGTTTGGGCATAATCTCAACAGAGGTCAGAAATTTAGGAAACCACAAGGTAGGCAGACAACAGGTCAAAAGTTAGTGCACTCTCATCTCTTACCTCCCGGGGTCTACAGTTGGAATGGACGTGCCAAGACTGCCAGGGCATTACACACTCATGTTGAAATGCACGTGCAGATGCATGAAAAACGTCTCAAAAATGGCCCTACATAATGTCAACAAGAGACTGAATCGGCGCTAGGATCTCTTGAAATCCGTACATTGAAGTAAAATCTTAGAAAGACTATCAGAAGATTACATAATGTCAACAAGAGACTGAATCAGCGCTAGGATCTCTTGAAATCCGTACATTAAAGTAAAATCTTAGAAAGACTATCAGGAAATAGAGCTCAGTTGAAAATGCCTACTGCCCGATCTCTTAGAAGCTTGATTACATAAGTTGATATCATAATGTACGCGTATTTCATAAGCAAATAAATTGATAAAAGGATCAGTATGATCAATTCAGTTTTAGTAGAGCTACCTGTAATTGACACACAACAAGTAGCACGGGTAGATGTATACTCGTATTACCACCTTAGTGTAATAAATTGAGAACCCTTCATGTTATTTTATTATTGTTTACAACTCGTTCATATGTATTAGTTGTATACTCGTATTACCACCTTAGTGTAATAAATTGAGAACCCTTCATGTTATTTTATTATTGTTTACAACTCGTTCATATGTATTAGTTATAATAGGAGGGGATACCTTTGTGCAAACATCAGGTTATTTCGGGTTGTGGGTTGCTTGCAAAGGTTATCTTGGTGAGACCATGTTCTACCTGACGTAGCTCGCCAGAACGGTTTCCAATGTCTATTATAGTCTCCAATATTCTTTCTGCTATGGGTCTCCTCTCTCCAACTCCAATATTCCTTCTACCAATATTGGGTCTACCAGTATTCCTTCTATTATGGGTTATGGGTCTACCAGTATTGTTCATGTTGTTCTCCCTTCCAGTTTCCTCTTACATAATGGAAGGTTTGCAGGCACACCTGTCAATCTCAGTAGATTCGTCTCCAATATCAAGCATGGTCTCCACGATTCTTTCTACTATGGGTCTCCTCTCTCCAACTCAAATATTTCTTCTACCATGGGTCTATCAGTATTCCTCCCACCATGGGTCTACCAGTGTTCCTTCCATCATGGGTCTACCAGTATTGTTCATGTTGTTCTCCCTTCCAGTTTCCTCTTACATAATGGAAGGTTTGCAGGCACACCTGTCAATCTCAGGTAATCTCATTTATTTTATTTCCATTGTGTATCCGGATCACGGGGAACACCTGTGCTTAGGCGGACCTGGAATTGCACAAGTCTTGCTCATCAGAGTGTTAGTTGTTATGGTGCTTCACATAAGTGTTTTGTACACTTTTAGGATAGTGTTTCATAAAGAATTTCATATTGTTTCTTATACTTTTAGAACTGTTTATGATTTGCCTTTTACCTCAATATTTTGAAACCTCTTTTTATGTGCCATGTGAATCATCTGATTGTTTTGTGATCCATATTGTCGCAAGTTCTCTCAGGCTTCATTATAATATTGTCTCATTAGATTGCTACTTTACGCCCGTCATGTACATTTTTTAATGACATTTGGATGCGTTGTTCTGCCTATCTTGTGATTTATTTGGCGCTTCTTTCTATTGTGCTGTGTCATATTTTCCCATTTCAGGTATTCTGCCTTACACCTTCTACAATCATGTCTTCTCCCAATATCATCGCGACACCTAGTTTTACAAGAGCTTTGCCCAAATTTCTCAATATCCTCGATGCCGTGTTCTGCATTGTGAGGAAGTAATACTATTTTAAGGACAGTCTCTGGTATAAGGTCCTCACCAGGTGCTTAGTTTGGTCTCTGATCCTGATAATGGGATAATATTACCATGCCCGGATTCTGGGATTATTGAAGACCCAGTCATCAGTGTTAGTATGTCGCATATCTTCGTATCTTGTGGTTCTTCTAAAGTGGTGCCAAGTTCGGAAGTTCGTAAGGCCGATCGTGTGATAAGTGCACATATTTTGTAATTTTGAAGTGTTCAGTGTTGTTGTTTGTGATTTTTTGCGCAAGTTTGATTGAAATTTTTATCTGTGTGAAAAGTCCTATGAGATATTTTGTCCCAGTGGAAAGCAGTTTTTTTGTCAAAATTGGTAGGTCCTAATTTCTTTAATTTATTCGAAGGATTTTTTCCGAATTCTTATCTTTCAGCATTTTAGTATAGTAGTTTTCTGTTTTTCAATTTTTACCAAATCAAATAAATAATCAGTTCCTACAAATGAGTTCACTGTTAAGATGCAAAAAATAAACGGAAAAGAAAAAAAAGTTGTAAAAAATTTCCTTCGGGCCGGATTTGAACCAGCGGCCTATGGATTACCAAGGAATAGAACACTACAGTCCACCGCTCTACCAACTGAGCTACCGAAGGTGATGTCTATGTGAGGGTAAAATAAGAGTATATCAAGCTGTAAATACTAAAGGTGAAAGTGAACCAGTCTTGAAGAAGAGGGTTACATAATGTTCTCTGTTGAGGTTGGATCACCCTCTGCTTGCATTCTGTTGTCTGCAACTCTGTGGTGCTGATAAGGTTTCTCTGTTGCCAGTTGCCAGCCTAGTCAACTTTGTTGGTAGTGCGTCTGCCTTGTTTGCGCTAGGCCGCGGGTTCGATTCCCGTCTGGGGCGGATTTTATCCTGATGGGATAATGTTCGTTCTCGGAACGGCTGGTTTTCTCCTATCCTGTCTTCCTTCTCTCTTTCGCTTCGGGACGATAAGACCATAGCAGTTACAGTTCCCTCTGTCAAACCTCTTTTTTTTTAAGGGTTTCTCTGTTGAATTTGAATCCACTACTCGGACACTTATAGAGATTTTGGTCTGCTATGGAGGACTGGAAACGGAAAAGAGATCACCCAAGTAGGTACAACTGGTTTACAAGGAATGAAAAACCCAGTTAGGACAAGATTACTTTTGGTCGTTCTCTTCCACTCGACTTTTGACAATTTTTGTTGAATCCCTGTTCGAGAATCGATGTTCTTTTTAGTTCTTCCTTTAGTAGAATATTTTATTTCCTTTTGGTTGAGACAAATTCTCTGGCCACCCAAAGGGGCAATGTCTAAAGCATGATGAGCACGTTGCCATCTGGAATGATGTTAGATGAAGTGTTTTATTTAGTAGAATTGTTTTTTTTTTTTTTTTTTTTTTTTTTTTTTTTTTTTTGTTTAAACACTGACCTCACAAACATTAAAGACTCACAAACATTATATCTAACCTTACTGACATATCTCATTTTTATAGGCTTGAAAAAAAATAAAATAATAAACATGTTAAATTTTACCACTTAAAAATACAGACCATACAGACCAAGATAAAAATAAATAAAAAAACTCGGAATGTCAATGACCATTCAGAGGATTTCTTCTAATTGATTCGACATTCAGCACTCATTTAACCTACTCCATTTAACATTCATCTCTCATCTGACCTTCTTCATTTGACATGAGTGTCATTCAAGATTTCAAAAAACAATAAACAAGCGGATGTACCAGTTTTCAGTGTTGTTGTTTGGTCCAGATTCCGATGTTGTCGTGTAGACAAAGTGGGATAACACAGGGAGCTGGTCCGGGCCTCGATTTATGTGATTCATTTTGCGATAAGATATACTGATACATACAGGCTAATCCTGTACCAGAGATGTCGAATAATAAATATTAATAAATAAATTTAATTGGTTAGCAATTTTAGCATCCATATAAAAAAATTTAAATTTAAAGAGCTGCTTAAAAGCTAAAAGAAATTTGAAATTTGGATCTTCCGTAATTTGTAGGTACTATGCATTTAGGGGGTCTTCCTCTTTCAATTTCTTTCATCATGAAATCACGAGTCTTTGTGTTTTAGAATGAAATTCAAACATTTGGTTCAATTCTCTTCCGTAATTTGTAGGTAGGTACTATGCATTTTAGGGGGTCTTCCTCTTTCAATTTCTTTCATCATGAAATCACGAGTCTTTGTGTTTTAGAATGAAATTCAAACATTTGGTTCAATTCTTTGTTCATCATTACACTATGATAAATTTTTGATGGTGAAAATTCTTTGCTCTGTTTCAGAACAACAATGGTAAAGCGTGCTCAATGGCCAGAATGAGATATTGTGAAATCCCGCGCGATGTGTCCTGCACCGATTCTTTTGCCACCCTCCGTCTATGTAAGGTAAGCGAGAGAGTAAAGTACACTCCCAATTAGAGCGTTTCATTCAGAATTTCAGGGAAAAGATGGAGATGCAAATTTGTGCAAAATTTGTCAAAATAAATGCAGAGTCAAAATACGTGAATGATGTAAACCAGGGGTTCACAAACTGGTCCCCCCAGCTGTGGGGCCTGTGAAGAGAAGTGAGGCCGCGCAATAAAATTATCGGTCAAAAAATGCCATATTTTTTTTTCGTCCGTAGTACCACCGGGAAGATCGAAATTCGTATGCGGAAGAAAAAAAAATATCCCAACTTCCAATGTATTGGGAAGGGAAAGGGGCGCGACTTCCATTTCAATAGAAGGGGACACATATAGAAAATTTTGGGAACCACTGATGTAAAGAAAGATAATTCCATGTTTATCAATGTATGTTTACGTTATTTTCGTTATAAATTTAGAGTAAAATTATCGGTCAAAAAATGCCATATTTTTTTTTTTTTTTTCGTCCGTAGTACCACCGGGACGATCGAAATTCGTATGCGGAAGAAACGCCTGACGAAAGAAAAAAAAATATCCCAACTTCCAATGTATTGGGAAGGGAAAGGGGCGCGACTTCCATTTCAATAGAAGGGGAAATACATAGAAAATTTTGGGAACCACTGATGTAAAGAAAGATAATTCCATGTTTATCAATGTATGTTTACGTTATTTTCGTTATAAATTTAGAGAACTTCATTGACAATATTACTCGTTTGTATGATTGTAGTCTTAGAGCAGTGCTTCTCAAAGTTGTCGCCATCGCGGCCCACTTTTCAAGACTCCAAACTTTCTGCGGCACACAGTTTGAGAAGCACTGTTTTAGAGCAAAAAGCACTATGCTCTTTGCTCTCCACTCCACTATGTTTTAGCTTAAGACACAAAAGACAAAAAGTAACTAGGCAAGTTATAGGTGAGATTGCGTGGCTTAAGCAGCGAATTTTTCATTGTCCATAGAGCATACAGTCAGGACTCAAAATCGTGTCGTGTGTTGTATGAACACCCTCATTTAAATTACATACAGTGCCTATTCGGAAAAAATCGAATGAAACTCACAACAAGTAGGAACGGGCCGTTAACCAGCGGTGATTGCACGTTGAATGTACTAGATCCCAATGGATCACTGAAGTTAAGCAACGTTACACGTCGTTGGTATCCGGATGGGTGACCATCTGGACAATCACGTGTTGCAGGCTTTTTGTCTCTTTCAGGCTGGGTAAGGTTAATCTAAGGACTGTAAGGAGGCAGGTTGTCGCCGAATATTGGGTAACTTCTTAGCGTTCATTGAATGCTGCACATGCGCAGAAACGATTTTTCGTCAATGTTGAAACGTTCAGTTAACGGGACGCTCATTTTGTTTGCGAAAACTCGCTATCAATGATAGTATGTATTTGTGTATTTCATTTCAGGCTGAGTAAAACGTGGAGTCAACTGACGAAAAAGGAAAGACTCACGTTCGAGAAGTTAGCACAAGTATTCTCAGACGAGAACAACTGGCAGAACCTACGGGAGCATGTGGAGAGCTTGAAACTACCCTGTATACCGTACCTAGGTGAGTGAAACACCCAGTATGAGGCTTATCTCACATTGGAAGTGTGGTCGCGCGACTTTTAGTAGCGCGAAGTCGTTTGAAAAACCAATCCTATGAAAAATGATAGTGACTCCTATGGGGTCCAAATAAAGATGAGTGTTTCACCGCCGCGCCTTTCTTATTTCGCAGCAAATGAAACATCTGCTTTATTAGACTCGTGTGGTCTGTGTCGTAGCATGCCCATCCCGTAGTGTGTCCCTCATCAAATGAGCTATAAGAGTAATAAGAGACACAATACTTTCCATTTAGGTGCTGGGTCAACACGAGAACGCCACAAAGAAACCCTCGGGTGCAGGGTTCTAATTTTTCAAAATCCAAATCTTCTGACTCTAAAGTCTAAATCTATCATATTATATAAAATCTAAATCTAATCCAAATCTACTGATTTTAAAATCGAAATCTATTAATTTCTCGTTTGCAGGCATGTTCCTGACGGATCCTAAGAGACCTGGGTCTGAACGTTTTTCGGCCACACACTTTCCTTAGATCTGTCGGACGTTCTGAGCATGAGTGGTGGGCCCAACACGGAGGTCTTATCGCCCTGGTGGGTATGAAACCTGCGACCTAGGTTCTTTCTATCAGGTTTCTTGAGAGAGAGAGAGAGAAAATCTCAACAATCTTTCCTTTCTCCTTTCCAGAGCAAGAAATCCTCGCTTCACTCGACCAGTCTGAATCTGGATGGGGAGGAGGAGGAGTATGGAAGAGGGGGGAAAGGGGCCCTCTCCTCCCCCTCTCACCCTTACGATCTGGAGTCCCCCCCTAGGGCGTATCTGCCCCCCCAAACCCCCACCACGGAGTGCTGGAGGAAGAAGAAGACATCGGTGACCGAAACTCTGCCATCGTATGAAACGCTGAAGTAAGTCAACATAAATGTGTCTTTTATGGTGGATTTCACCAATGACCTAATCAGAGATTTCACTAATTGGAGAATTTTCAATGATTCAAATTATAAATAGAAGTTTTTTATTTTTACTTCTATCTGCTCTACGTATTCCAGCTGAGGACCTAGCCTCACAGGTAATAACATTATAACGTCACTCTTTCCTGTCTGGACTCTTCACTTCTATCTGCTCTACGTATTCCAGCTGAGGACCTAGCCTCACAGGTAATAACATTATAACGTCACTCTTTCCTGTCTGGACTCTTCACTTCTATCTGCTCTACGTATTCCAGCTGAGGACCTAGCCTCACAGGTAATAACATTATAACGTCACTCTTTCCTGTCTGGACTCTTCACTTCTATCTGCTCTACGTATTCCAGCTGAGGACCTAGCCTCACAGGTAATAACATTATAACGTCACTCTTTCCTGTCTGGACTCTTCACTTCTATCTGCTCTACGTATTCCAGCTGAGGACCTAGCCTCACAGGTAATAACATTATAACGTCACTCTTTCCTGTCTGGACTCTTCACTTCTATCTGCTCTACGTATTCCAGCTGAGGACCTAGCCTCACAGGTAATAACATTATAACGTCACTCTTTCCTGTCTGGACTCTTCACTTCTATCTGCTCTACGTATTCCAGCTGAGGACCTAGCCTCACAGGTAATAACATTATAACGTCACTCTTTCCTGTCTGGACTCTTCACTTCTATCTGCTCTACGTATTCCAGCTGAGGACCTAGCCTCACAGGTAATAACATTATAACGTCACTCTTTCCTGTCTGGACTCTTCACTTCTATCTGCTCTACGTATTCCAGCTGAGGACCTAGCCTCACAGGTAATAACATTATAACGTCACTCTTTCCTGTCTGGACTCTTCACTTCTATCTGCTCTACGTATTCCAGCTGAGGACCTAGCCTCACAGGTAATAACATTATAACGTCACTCTTTCCTGTCTGGACTCTTCACTTCTATCTGCTCTACGTATTCCAGCTGAGGACCTAGCCTCACAGGTAATAACATTATAACGTCACTCTTTCCTGTCTGGACTCTTCACTTCTATCTGCTCTACGTATTCCAGCTGAGGACCTAGCCTCACAGGTAATAACATTATAACGTCACTCTTTCCTGTCTGGACTCTTCACTTCTATCTGCTCTACGTATTCCAGCTGAGGACCTAGCCTCACAGGTAATAACATTATAACGTCACTCTTTCCTGTCTGGACTCTTCACTTCTATCTGCTCTACGTATTCCAGCTGAGGACCTAGCCTCACAGGTAATAACATTATAACGTCACTCTTTCCTGTCTGGACTCTTCACTTCTATCTGCTCTACGTATTCCAGCTGAGGACCTAGCCTCACAGGTAATAACATTATAACGTCACTCTTTCCTGTCTGGACTCTTCACTTCTATCTGCTCTACGTATCCCAGCTGAGGACCTAGCCTCACAGGTAATAACATTATAACGTCACTCTTTCCTGTCTGGACTCTTCACTTCTAATATGGTGCAGTAATCGACAGAACTCGCTGAAAAAAGAGGGGTCCTTGTGGGACCTCCAGAGACTCCATTGGGGCCAAAATCTGATGAGGGAATGTCCTTTAGGTGTTGAATATGTTGCCAAATTTTACCAAACTGAGGTATGGCGAAATAAACGAACAAATTAATCGATTTTTGTCAAAAAATCAATATCAAAACAATCTACATATATCGATTGTCCCTCTAGTTGTCAAACAGATTCATCATTCACTAATCCACTAACTTTTGGTTTCAGTTGACCCACTATCTTCTGGCAGCTTTGTTAAGTTATTCACTAATCCACTAACTTTTGGTTTCAGTTGACCCACTATCTTCTGGCAGATTTATCATTCACTAATCTACTAACTTTTGGTTTCAGTTGACCCACTATCTTCTGGCAGCTTTGTTAAGTTATCCACTAACTTTTGGTTTCAGTTGACCCACTATCTTCTGGCAGATTTATCATTCACTAATCTACTAACTTTTGGTTTCAGTTGACCCACTATCTTCTGGCAGCTTTGTTAAGTTATCCACTAATCCACTAACTTTTGGTTTCAGTTGACCCACTATCTTCTGGCAGATTCATCATTCACTAATCCACTAACTTTTGGTTTCAGTTAACCTTCTTCATTTGACATGAGTGTCATTCAAGATTTCAAAAAACAAGAAACAAGCGGATGTACCAGTTTTCAGTGTTGTTGTTTGGTCCAGATTCCGATATTGTCGTGTAGACAAAGTGGGATAACACAGGGAGCTGGTCCGGGCCTCGATTTATTTGATTCATTTTGCGATAAGATATACTGATACATACAGGCTAATCCTGTACCAGAGATATCGAATAATAAATATTAATAAATAAATTTAATTGGTTAGCAATTTTAGCATCCATATAAAAAAATTTAAATTTAAAGAGCTGCTTAAATGTGCATTTGATACAAATACGTATTGGACTCTATGTGTCTGTGTCAAAGGCATTCTCTGCCACCTAGCCGAGCTCGTATTAACCCATTTGGTCCTCGATATTCACAGGTCAGTTTCTGGGCAGTCCAGGAGATCCTCAATTGTGTTCCTATCAAGCTCAGGGCGGAAACCTTAGCCCATTTCATCCGAGTGGGCAAGAAACTGTTGGAACTCAACAACTTCCATTCCTTGTTTGCCATCATATCTGCCCTCCAGAGTGCGTCTGTGTATAGGTGAGTAACACTTGGTTAATGTCCTTTCCCACATGTAGTTCGGAAAAAAATCGCGTCGTGTGTTGTATGAACATCCTCATTTAAATTACATACAGTGCCTATTCGGAAAAAAATCAAATGAAACTCACAACAAGTAGGAACGGGCCGTTAACCAGCGGTGATTGCACGTTGAATGTACTAGATCCCAATGGATCACTGAAGTTAAGCAACGTTACACGTGGTTGGTATCCGGATGGGTGACCATCTGGACAATCACGTGTTGCAGGCTTTTTTGTCTCTTTCAGGCTGAGTAAGGTTAATCTAAGGACTGTCAGGAGGCAGGTTGTCGCCGAATATTGGGTAACTTCTTAGCGTTCATTGAATGCTGCACATGCGCAGAAACGATTTTTCGTCAATGTTGAAACGTTCAGTTAACGGGACGCTCATTTTGTTTGCAAAAACTCGCTATTAATGATAGTATGTATTTGTGTACCTATTTCATTTCAGGCTGAGTAAAACGTGGAGTCAACTGACGAAAAAGGAAAGACTCACGTTCGAGAAGTTAGCACAAGTATTCTCAGAGAACGTCACTCTTTCCTGTCTGGACTCTTCACTTCTATCTGCTCTACGTATCCCAGCTGAGGACCTAGCCTCACAGGTAATAACATTATAACGTTACTCTTTCCTGTCTGGACTCTTCACTTCTATCTGCTCTACGTATCCCAGCTGAGGACCTAGCCTCACAGGTAATAACATTATAACGTCACTCTTTCCTGTCTGGACTCTTCACTTCTAATATGGTGCAGTAATCGACAGAACTCGCTGAAAAAAGAGGGGTCCTTGTGGGACCTCCAGAGACTCCATTGGGGCCAAAATCTGATGAGGAACATTATAACGTCACTCTTTCCTGTCTGGACTCTTCACTTCTAATATTTATGGTGCAGTAATCGACAGAACTCGCTGAAAAAAGAGGGGTCCTTGTGGGACCTCCAGAGACTCCATTGGGCCCAAAATCTGATGAGATAATATGATGCAGTAATCGACAGAACTCGCTGAAAAAAGAGGGGTCCTTGTGGGACCTCCAGAGACTCCATTGGGGCCAAAATCTGATGAGGGAATGTCCTTTAGGTGTTGAATATGTTGCCAAATTTTACCAAACTGAGGTATGGCGAAATAAACGAACAAATTAATCGATTTTTGTCAAAAAATCAATATCAAAACAATCTATATCGATTGTCCCTCTAGTTGTTAAACAGATTCATCATTCACTAATCCACTAACTTTTGGTTTCAGTTTACCCACTATCTTCAGGCAGATTTAACATTCACTAATCCACTAACTTTTGGTTTCAGTTGACTCTACTAGACCTCGCAGTGTTCAGACAGATTCGACCTGATGAGCTCACGTCATGTGCGTGGAATACGCGACATAAGTTGGAAGTGGCGCCCTCTGTCGTCGCCTTTACGAGACGCTTCAACCATGTGAGTATTATTGGAACTTGTAGTTCCTATTTCTGACACTAGGTTCAGCTATTGAAACTTGTAGTTCCTATTTCTGACACTAGGGCGAGCTATGGGAACTTGTAGTTCCTATTTCTGACACTAGGGTGAGCTATTGGAACTTGGAACTTGTAGTTCCCATTTCTGACACTAGGTTCAGCTATTGGAACTTGTAGTTCCTATTTCTGACACTAGGGTGAGCTATTGGAACTTGTAGTTCCTATTTCTGACACTAGGGTGAGCTATTATCGATTGTCCCTCTAGTTGTTAAACAGATTCATCATTCACTAATCCACTAACTTTTGGTTTCAGTTTACCCACTATCTTCAGGCAGATTTAACATTCACTAATCCACTAACTTTTGGTTTCAGTTGACTCTACTAGACCTCGCAGTGTTCAGACAGATTCGACCTGATGAGCTCACGTCATGTGCGTGGAATACGCGACATAAGTTGGAAGTGGCGCCCTCTGTCGTCGCCTTTACGAGACGCTTCAACCATGTGAGTATTATTGGAACTTGTAGTTCCTATTTCTGACACTAGGGTGAGCTATTGGAACTTGTAGTCCCTAATTTCCGACACCAGGTTGAGCTAGGGTTTTCCCTCCGTCCCGTGACCTGCACCTTTTTAACGTACCTGATACTTTAATATTTTAACTTCCCTTAAACCTTTATAGGGCATAGGTAGTTTCGGTCCGAATTTTAGATGCTAAATTTTTTAAGGCTACAAAAAAGGTCACACTATCCCAACTCTTTTTAGATATTGATTGTGCATTTGATACAAATACGTATTGGAATCTATGTGTCTGTGTCAAAGGCATTCTCTGCCACCTAGCCGAGCTCGTATTAACCCATTCGGTCCTCGATATTCACAGGTCAGTTTCTGGGCAGTCCAGGAGATCCTCAATTGTGTTCCTATCAAGCTCAGGGCGGAAACCTTAGCCCCGACACTAGGGTGAGCTATTGGAACTTGTAGTTCCTATTTCTGACACTAGGGTGAGCTATTGAAACTTGTAGTTCCTATTTCTGACACTAGGTTCAGCTATTGAAACTTGTAGTTCCTACTTCTGACACTAGGGCGAGCTATTAGAACTTGTAGTTCCTATTTCCGACACCAGGTTGAGCTAGGGTTTTCCCTCCGTCCCGTGACCTGCACCTTTTTAACGTACCTGATACTTTCATATTTTAACTTCCCTTAAACCTTTATAGGGCATAGGTAGTTTCGGTCCGAATTTAAGATGCTAAAATTTTTAAAGGCTACAAAAAAAGGTCATACTATCCCAACTCTTTTTAGATATTGATTGTGCATTTGATACAAATACGTATTGGAATCTATGTGTCTGTGTCAAAGGCATTCTCTGCTCCCAATGGATCAGGATCACTCATGTTAAGCAACTTTGTGCGTAGGTAGTATCCGGACTATCCGGATGGGTGACCATCTGGGCAATGGAGGAGTTGCAATTGGGAATATATTATTAATAAAAGGTCGATTCCTACGTAAAAAGTCGTGAAAAATCCAAATCAGAGGTCAGGTCGCTGATGGGGGCACGGTTGGTCCAGTGGTAGCGCTTGCTTGCCATGCAGAAGGTCCCGGGTTCGAATCTTACCATCGACAAAAATTTGTACTCGTTTTTCGGTTGCAAATATTTCAACGGGTTACCTTCTGGTGTTCTCGTGTTGACCCAGCACCTAAATGGGAAGTATTGTGTTTCTTCTCGCCCATCTGATGAGAGGCATACTACGGGATGGGCATGCTACGACACAGGCCACATGCGTCTAATGTGGCAGTTGTTTCATTGCTACGAAATAAAAACGGCGGTGAAACACTCATCTTTTTTTTTTTTTTTTTTTTTAGTCTAATGTGGCAGTTGTTTCATTGCTACGAAATAAAAACGGCGGTGGAACACTCATCTTTAAAAAAAAAAACACACTATGTGTATTTCCTATTGTATAACGTTCTACGTGTAAAAGAGAAAGCGAAAGATAGAGAGAGAGAGAGAGACTTCGAAATTCGACAACAGACAACAGATGGTAGATATCTGAAAAGGTTAGAACTGTTAGAAGTTTTCATTTAAAGGGAACTTTTTGTATGAACGCCTGGTAACATTCAGATTATGCAATGTGCAAGACATAAAACACAAATGGCAAGAGCTGGTGGGTGTAGGTGGTAACTAGGTACCTAGGTACAACAAAAAGTTTTATAAAGAGCAGGTAAATGTTGAATTTCGAATTGGAATGCATTGCATTTTATCTTCTCAACTTCTCATGTTATTTTCAACACCAATACAGATTACCAAGATGGAGAAGAACAAAAAGAAGACGAAGAAGAAATGAAAAAGAAGAAGAAGAGGAGTAAAAAGAAGAAGAGGAGTAAAAAGAAGAAGAGGAAGAACAAAAATAAGAGGAATAAAAAAAAAGAAGAAGAGGAAGAACAAAAAGAAGAGGAAGAACAAGAAATGAAAATGAAAACTTGAGAAGATGTAGTAACACGAGCTTTATTTAAATAGCTGCTTGTTATGTTTCCTTCAATTGTTTTTCTTCTCGTTATTATTTTTGACACCTGATAATTTTTGTGTCTGATTGGAGGACTGATTTTTTCCTATTAGGTGCCTGAATGTACCTATTAACTCTACAGGTGAAATATTTTATAATAAGTACCTACCTACGTACCTATTTCTGAAAGCTTTTCAATTTTCGTAATAAATTAAACACGGTGCCTCATGTAGCAATGGTATCATGCTATAATTTATTGATATATGTATGTGTACATACTTGCATATCTACATACTACATACATAATATGGAAAGGTCACAAGTCATAACTTACAGTGTAGTGTATTTAGAACGTGTATCCATTGTATCATATAAAGGTAATAAGTTTTGTAGTTACCCATTTCATAACTTTACAATTTTACTATCTGAAGTATCTGAGGAAGTCTGTAAAAGAGGAGACGATTGTGTTCTACGACACCCAATAGTTTTCTAATATGTATGAAATTTTGTCTTCTTTTAGAAGAACTCTTTTATTTCTTATTTAATCGAAAAGTACAAAGAGATTAGGTAGTACCTACTTACTGTGGTTTGAAATTTAGGTACTACAAAACTTGTCAATGTAAAGTGGATTTGTTTCATGGTCAACTTACGAGGGTACTTGTGCAGAAGTCACGTCCGTGGAATATTGCTACCAAAGGAACTGGCACAAACGAGCAGTGACCAGTGCCTCCTCCCTGTGGGAACTTTTTTTTATGTACTTTCTTAATAAACCTCCTGTAGGTACTGACTCTACTTTCTACTATATTTAGGCTACTTTCTATCCCCGTGGTAGCTTCATTAATTTAGTCTACTTTCTAATCTACAGGGTGGTCGGAATTTTTTTCAGAATACTCAAACCATAGATCCAGGAGGTCAATACAAGACTTTTTCACTCTATGAACATATGCCCTAAAATGCATCCTATTCGAGATATGGAGCAAAAAGGGCAAACGTTCTACTTTCTCAATTTTTCTTACTAATGATACCTACTCACGTTTTATTTAGGAGGTTAGAATGAAAATAAAATAGTCGGAGGCCGTACTTTTAATCATAAAACCAAGATATCGGAACAAATTCTCTTGTAGGAAGACAGTTGATCTTAGAATCAAAGCCTGTGTAGCGGCCCTGCACAACTCTGATGTAGTGAATTTCGAGCAATCTGGCTTGAATAAAATTAAATTTGCATACCCTAAGCTCCACAGGCACGAATTTATGACAGCTTTTGATCGATATTTCGGTGAGGAAGCATTTTAGGGCATATGTTCATAGAGTAAAAAAGTCTTGTATTGACCTCCTGGATCTATGGTTTGAATATTCTAAAAAAAATTCCGATCACCCTGTATGTATTGTTTTCTACTTTCTAACTGGTATGTTGGGTAATCTATGTTGATTTCTAGAGGGCGTAGCACTAGTCTTCCTCGTAATTTTCACGTGGGGTCCTTGACTTTTGGCTTCGGGTGAGTTATAGGGAAATTTCTCTTGGCTTTCTCTTCTTTAGAATTTTAGATTCTTTATTATTGTTTCCGCTTTCCATTGATTTTGATTTTATGTTGAACTAATAATTTTGCTTTTTTCTTCTTAGAATATCCGGCTTTCTTTTCATTTTCCTTTTTTTTGTCTAATCAGCTTATCTTTTTCTACCTAACCCTAGACTTTTCTTTCTTTTTGCATTGTTTTCCAATTTTTGGTTTTTGCTTTTTCATATTCACTGTCTGTATTTTTCCTCCCACAATATTTTTAACAAACGTAAGATTTTTTCCAATATTTGCTTTTCGTATTGTTGTAGCAATTGCCCAAGTCAAACGGATTCAAACTCCTTCTGTAGTTGGCAGTATTTGTCTAATCAGCTTATCTTTTTCTACCTAACCCTAGATTTTTCTTTCTTTTTGCATTGTTTTCCCATTTTTGGTTTTTGCTTTTTCATATTCACTGTCTGTATTTTTCCTCCCACAATATTTTTAACAATCGTAAGATTTTTTCCAATATTTGCTTTTCGTATTGTTGTAGCAATTGCCCAAGTCAAACGGATTCAAACTCCTTCTGTAGTTGGCAGTCCCAAGATTTGCCTTTGATCTTGACCTGTTTCGGTAGTCTTCCCCCCCCCCAGCAGTGACAAAAGTTTAGTAGGGTTAATTCGAGGTGAACATTTGTAAAAGCTTTGTTGCTACAACAAATTAATACCTTTGTACCTTCCATCAATTGCTATACCTTTGTATTCGTACCTTTCATTAAATGATTACTATCTTCATTTGTTATTAATATATTAATCTCCTTGTGCTGTGTTTTCAGTTTTCAATTCATCAAGACGCAGGAGCCACGCCATCTGTTGGATGATTCTGTACTAGAAGTTAGTTCTCCCCCCACCCCTCCCTCCCATCATGTTACATCTCTACTCATGTCCACTAGACCTCATATCAATCCGTTCAACAGGTAACATAGAAATCCCAGGCACCAGGGTACCACCCAATAGAAACAGTAATTAATTCGGAAACTTTAGATTCCAAAACCACGGGCCCGAAAAATCAGAATATTAAATTTGACAGAATGAAAAAGAAATTTCCCTTGGTAAAGAAATAGCAAAGGTTGAGTGCGAAGGGCATCCACTCGTAAAATTTGTAGCCAAAACCAAATGTCAGCCCAAACGAATATTTGACAGAATGAAAAAGAAATTTCCCTTGGTAAAGAAATAGCAAAGGTTGAGTGAGAAGGGCATCCACTCGTAAAATTTGTAGCCAAAACCAAATGTCAGCCCAAAGCAATTAATTACCCTAGTTAGGGCTGATTGAGAGGCTGACGAAAAACGCCGACCCCGTCTGTACACGGGAAAAGGCGAAGAAAAAGAAGAAGATTGTCCCCTATTTGGCAACAATTTACCCGTCTCTCATAACCACCTGTGTGGAGCCGGGAAAGGCCAGCAGCACACAATAGATCAGTTGCGCTTACTTGGGTGATGTTTCAAAGTCATAGAGCAGGAAAAATGAGGACTAACGGAATTTTTCTTTTTCTTACGACTTTTACCAATCGATTTAAACAATACCGGTAAATCGTAAACTTTGACGTCACGGCATACGCTCCCGTAGGCGATGACGTCATAATTCATGACTCCCTTAACACATTGACTCCCATTCGGTTCACAGGTAACCAGTACAAATTCAAAGCCCTCAGTCCCGAGTTCGCCACTCAATGGTTGACATTACTACAGCACACTGCCCTCTCCTTAGTTTCCGACAACAAAACTCCCACTAACCTTATCTCGTTCGAGTGAGCACAAAGAAGCGTGCCGGGAGGCGCGCGAACGTCAAGAGTTCGACGCCCGGCCTATATTAACACGAAACGGAGTTTGGCACGTTGCTTCATCGTGTTTTGATAATGATAAATGAGAACCACAACTCCCACTAACCTTATCTCGTTTGAATGAGCACTATAATCGACGGCACATTACTTCATCTCGGATCGTTTACAGAGTGTGTGCCCCAGACTGAAAAACCAACCGATGTCAGAGAATTTTGTCTAACAAAAAAGAAAAAGAAAAAAAAAACTAGTTTTTTCTTGTGAAAAACATGGTGGACCGGAGATCATATAACATAGCTCATCCAGCACGTAGATTGAAATGACGATAAAGAACTGAGGCAAAAAGATCTATGCCCTTCTCTGTTTTTAGCCTGATTGATTTCGAAGAATAAATGTTTGGTTTGGAGAAAAGATTATACATTCCCGACTCTAAGGATGAAATGAACACTTTTGTAAACCCTAGTTTTTTCTTGTGAAAAACATAGTGGACCGGAGATCATATAACATAGCTCATCCAGCACGTAGATTGAAATGACGATAAAGAACTGAGGCAAAAAGATCTATCTATGCCCTTCTCTGTTTTTAGTCTGATTGATTTCGAAGAATAAATGTTTGGTTTGGAGAAAAGATTATACATTCCCGACTCTAAGGATGAAATGAACACTTTTGTAAACCTCAAAGCACTATTTTAAACCTCTTACGTATGGTTCCATAACTTTCGAGATGAAGGGAACAGTAAGAGTTGTATGAAGAAGAAACTGAAAATTGAATTGTACTCCTACCTAATTAATACTCAAAATTTTATACTACCTATATTAGTTTTTTATGTTTATTTACTGTACAATGTTAGAAAATTGGAAAATGTTTTGTATTCTATATTTTGACGAGCAATACTGCATAGGAGAAAATGAAATTGTATAGGACTAGGTGAAAAACTACAATAAGAAAGTAAAGTCTCCCTTGTATGAACTATGAATCCTAAATCTCTAGATTTAGATGCTCTGCTGGCACCAACAGTTTTCACCTAGTAAATTCAGTGATTTATGTTCCATTCAAAAAATAGACAGTTAAAGAAAGTATAAAGTTCCACATAGGTATGCTCTCAAGTCATGTAGAAGGTTATGATTGTCTTCAGTATAACAATATTTTTTTACCTGCATATTCAGCATATTTTGTTTTATAAAGTTCCATATAGGTATGCTCTCAAGTCATGTAGAAGGTTATGATTGTCTTCAGTATAACAATATTTTTTTACCTGCATATTCAGCATATTTTGTTTAGTTTTTAGCCATTTATAAAGTCGTGTTTCATTGTTGGACTTTTTTATGGGCGTTTCTTATTTGTAACAGTAGTTATACCAAAGTAGTAATTCAGTGAACGGCAGAACTTATACAGGCTCCTCTTACCTCCAAAGACCCTACAAATAATGAACAAATTACTGTTTTAGTTACAAACTAGCTGTTGTGCCCGTGCTTCGCCACGGTTTAGAATATTTTAGTAAGATTTTTTCTCCGTCAGTAGGAGTTGTATATCCTATCAGGTTCATTTTTTGTAACTCATTATGAGACGTTGCCAAATTTGGAACAGGGCAATTTTTTTCATCCTCATATCTGTGTTCAACTGGCAACACTTTCAGTGTTTTTTTCCCCCTCAAGTTACAAAAATTGAACTTACCTGTTTTCTATATGTTTGTGGTACTATATGGTGTGGGTTACCTATCTTCCACCTTGGCGATCGTTGGTTGGGTGGAAGAGCTCACGGTGTGAGAATCCTGCCATTCGTTCTCGGAATAGCTGGCTTTTTCCTCCTCGATTTCGGGACGATAAGACCTCCTTTGTTACAGTTCCCTCTGTCAAACTCCAAGCGACTTCTTACATAAATGCCTCGTAAACCAGAGGGTCTGGGTTCGATCCCAGCCGGGGTACCTATAAAATTTATCCTCATTTATTTCAAATTTTGATCACAATGATGGGCCTCTAATCAGGCAGTAGTCTTGCCAAGTGGTTATCTTCAATTCAAAAGACTATTATCTGGTCTATGTTTTTTTTTTTTTTTTTTTTTTTTTTTTAGAAGACCCTACTGAAGGAAGGCAAGAGACCCACTGTGTCATCCTGGCAGAGATATTGGGTACAGTTGTGGGCGTCTACCTTAGTCTATTATCCACCGCGATCCTTCAAAGGGTAAGTAGCTGGTCTGAACAGTCCTTGGAAAAATTAAAGAAATTTTTTTTCCCCCCAGTCTTATAGTCCCAAAATCGGAGAGAGAAGGAAGACAGCATAGGAGAAAGCCAGGCGTTTCAAGAACGAACATTATCCGTCCAGGATAACAGGTTTTATACGCGACCTGGAAAACGTGGAAAAGTCATGGAATCTGAAAATCGGCCAAAAAGTCATGGAAAATCGTGAAAATTTAAAGAAAACCTGGAAAAGTCATGCAATTTGCCACCCGGTCAAAAATTAAAGGTGTTCAATTAAATATCAATCTTTTCCGAAAAACGGCCTGCGGCGCATTCCTCCTCATATTCCTTGACGTTCTGCATATTGCATATTTTATTTAAATGAAGGGGCAATCTAACTGATTTTTAAGTACCTCCGCCCCCTTATTTTTTAGAAAAAGTGATGGAAATTTTCTGGAAAAATCATGGAATAGTCATGGAATTTCATTCCGGGAAAAGCGTATAAACCCTGAATACCTGTAAAGTAGTTGATGTACACAAGATGTTGGGCTATTACTGATTTTTAAGCATCTCCGCCCCCTAAATTTCTGGAAAACTTATGGAAATTTTCTGGAATAGTCATGGAATTTCATTCCAAGAAAAGCGTATAAACCCTGTATAAAATCCGCCCCAGACTCGTGTGATCCGTATCATAGTATGTCCCTCATCAGATGGGTGGGATAGAGAAGAGACGCAATACTTCTCATTCAGGAGCTGGGTCAACACGAGAATACCAGAAAGTAACCTGTTGACATATTTGCAATCGAAAAACACGTGCAATTTTTTTCGTCTCTGGGAATCGAACCCGGGGCCTTCTGCATGACAAACAAGCACGTTACCACTAGGCTAACCGTGTTCCCTTGATTCCTGACACAAACATGTGTTGTGGATTGGTATTCGAGAACACTGAGGTTCGTATCCCAGCATTGACAAATAAAAATTGAGGGGGTAAAAAAAAAGTTGCAAAAAAATTTCCTTCGGGCCGGATTTGAACCAGCGGCCTATGGATTACCAAGGAATAGAACACTACAGTCCACCGCTCTACCAACTGAGAACCGTGTCCCCTTGATTCGTGACACAAACATGTGGATTGGTATTCGAGAACACTGAGGTTCGTATCCCAGCATTGACAAATAAAAATTGAGGGGTTAAAAAAAAAAGTTGCAAAAAAATTTCCTTCGGGCCGGATTTGAACCAGCGACCTATGGATTACCAAGGAATAGAACACTACAGTCCACCGCTCTACCAACTGAGCTACCGAAGGTGATAGGGATAGGTGGATAAATAAGAGTATATCAAGCTGTAAATATTAAAGGTGAAAGTCAACCAGTTTTGTCTTCACATAAGAAGAGGACTACAACATAATCCCAAGTTGAAGACTGATAGTATTCATAGTGTATGGTGTATGGGCTATGGGTATACGATTAAGTGATAATGTAGGCGACCTTGATCATTGACCGAGCGAAGAAACTTTCGAGTTTTAATCCTAGCCAGCCTAGTTAGTAGTTAGGGGACTCTTATGAAGGAAGAATGAAGCTGTTTGATGCTATAGTGAAGACAACGGTGTTGTATGGGGCGGAGGTGTGGGGATGTCGCTATGCGGAGGTGCTGGAGAAATGTCAGTCTCAATTTCTCAAGACCGTCTACTGTCTACCAAGGTGTACCCCCGGCTACATGCTCCGGCTTGAGATGGGCGTGGTCAAGCTGGATTTCCATATCTTCAAGCAAATGGTGGAGTGGTGGCTAAAACTTTTGGTGATGTCCCAAGACCGATACCCACGGATTTGTTACAATCAATTAATAGAACAGGACCTTAGATCTAGCAACATTGAGAAATATAATTGGGTTTCATTATTAAAAACAAAATTGGTACAGTTGGGGTTTTCAGAGGTCTGGGAAGCTCAGAATGTTGAGATGTTGCGTTCAAGAAAGTTAGAGATGTATGAAAAATACTATAAGGTATTGATTAATAAAGATTGGTCAAGTTTGGAGGTTTCGAGCTTCGGGGGACTTTTTGTTGATCTAAAAATGAAGCTAAATAATTATGAACTTGGAATATTGTTTCCTTCCTCTTATTTGTTAAACAATGTAACCATTAATAAGTTAAGAATTGTAGCGCAGTTACGCTTAGCAGGCAAAATGGTTAAAATTTATTTGAATGGTATAACATATGAGTGGGATCAAGCAGATTTATGCACTAACTGTGATCTAAATATTCCTGAAACCTTGCAGCATTTTATTGTAGACTGCCCTTTGTATAAACCCGTTAGAGATAGATTTCTACCAGAATTATCAGGTACTAGTCAGAATGTTGTGATATTGTTAAAGTTAGGTAATAGAGTAAAAGTTAATAGTATATTTTATTATGTTGAGGCAGCTTTGAAAATTCGGTCGTTTAATAGAAATGAATAGACGAAAATTTGCGGTTATTGGTATATACCTAGGTGTGTAGAATGTTTTCCATTTTATTTTTATCTTTTCTCTTCTTTAGTAAAATTGTATGTTTATATATTTCGAAAATGTAATTTAGTAGGGTAACTAGCATTTTAAATAGATTTTTAATTTATATTATACCTATTAATGTATGTAGGTTGCCAACCATTGTTATAAAAATTTGATTTTTAAAACAAATAAACCTTACCTTACCTTACCTTACCTTACATACCAAATTTCAAGTCTCTAGCTCTTACCGTTCTCGAGATATTTTGTTTACAGACAGACAGACAGACACACACTATTTTAACCAAACGTTAGCCTTACCGTTCTCGAAATATTTTGTTTACAGACACACACACGGACCAATGGCTGAAACTTTGGATTTAGGCTCTAGGGACCTCAAAACGTGTTTTGACACTAAAAACTGACCATCGAAAATTTGACCCGATTACATTACTTTCCTTCCTATAGGATAAGGAAAGTAAAAAATAATAATAATACAATTTTCAGCAAAAAATATATCTTTTTTACTCCTCTCCTTATCCTATAGGAAGGAAAGTATTTTTTTCGGGTCTATTAAATTTGTAGAACCACCTATTATTCATTTATTTTTATTTTTCCCCCGATTTTTCCTTTTTTTCTTTAGAATTTACAATAAATTTTACATGAATGTCATTGTTTTATTTTCTTTCAGACATGAGCGAGTGGACTTCAAGAAGGAACCATGCAAAATGTCACATGTACAGGGTTGTATGATAAGTCCTGGCGATATTTTTTTCGGGTCTATTAAATTTGTAGAACCTATTATTCCTTTATTTTTCCCCCGATTTTTCCTTTTTTTCTTTAGAATTTACAATAAATTTTACATGAATGTCATTATTTTTTTTTCTTTCAGACATGAGCGAGTGGACTTCAAGAAGGAACCATGCAAAATGTCACATGTACAGGGTTGTATGATAAGTCCTGGCGATACCACTGATGTGTTCCTATTCAAAGACCCCCTCAAGTGTAAGTATAATAACAAAAGTGGGGGATCTTGGAAAATGGTTTGCACAATCCTCAGAACAGTTATTCAGAGAGCAAGTGGAAACCATGATCACCAACGTTTAGTTGGACACGGCACTACAAGAAAAAGAATAGTACTGAAGAGTCTCTTTAGTAGGCTACTAGTACATATTATTCTCAACTTCTGAATGTTAAAAAAAAAAAAAAAAAAAAACCCTCAAAGTGCGAATTTTAAAAATTGCCGCCGGGACAGCTATCTCACGTCGTCCGAGCTCATCTCAGCCCTGTTCATAAACACACCCTCAATTTTACTCAAGGGATTTTTATCCCTTTTCGGGAATTTTTCGGGTCTGCCTGGGATAAAAAGGGATTGAGGGATTTTAAGGGATTTTTGAACACTTTAAGCCTTAAAGGCAT
>NW_007378830.1:0-82739 GCF_000475195.1 Diaphorina citri
TCCTATTTTGCGTCGCCGATAAATCTAAATCCATAATTTTATAATAATTAATTTAATGCCCGACAATTATGTCACTGCAATGTCTTTATACAACGAAGAGTGATTAATTAGTTTTTAATTTATTTAAGCACACATGGGCGCTAATCTGTCGAAAGCTTTTCCTGTATCAGCTTTACAGGCGCCAATGGTCTTTCTGACAAACAGGTGATTTTCACTTTATTGATGACTGATTTTCACTAATCTTATTTCACTAGGAAGGAAAAGTAGAATTTAGTTATTTAATTCGTAAAAGGTGACCTACCTTACTGACTTACTTTGGAATTGGTTGTCCAAAATTAAAATGAGCTCCAGATTCCAATTTTTCAATAGTGCTTACCTACCTATATTTAGTAGAACTACTCGAATTAAAATAAAAGTTCCTCTATCCCGACAGTAAGCTATAGTAAGTTAGAATACTCAACAAAGGACTGGAAACGGACAGTGGGTTACTCACCAAAGGAAATGCCTCCAAAGACGACTCGCCCAAAAAAGCCCGATTTTTGCGTTTTCCAAAACTCCCGTTTCCAGTTGGTGAGATATCTCTTCCTTCTTTAGAGCACCATGTTTGTTGTTTACATTTTGACTTTCTCTTTAAATCTCCAATCCACCTCCACCTCCATCTCCCCGGGAGCTTTCGTTTCTCTTCATCCCCTCGAAGCTATTGACGTTGAAAAGTTTAATATAGCTTTCTCTTCTTGCTGCTGTCTGTTTGCTCTTAAGTCTTGTGATAGACGAGCTCGGGTTATATTAAACTTTACGTCCCCTCCTCTCCAGGTCCTTCTTTCCGACATTCTCTCGTCTTCTTCTTTGCCTTCTTGTAGTTCTTGTTCTTGCTCTTCTTCTTCATTCCCTTCTTTTCTTCTTCCACGTCTTCTTCTTTCATCTCCCTCTTCTTGTTCTTATTCTCTTTTTCGTCTTCTTTTTCTTCCCTCACTTCTTCGCCTTCTTTCTTCTTTCCCTTCTTTCTCGTCTTATTCTTCTTTTTTCTCTTTCTTTTCTTCCTCGTCTTCGTCATTTTTTTTTTCGTCTTAGACCCTTTCTTTTCCTCTTCTCCTCCTCGTCTTCTTCTTTCTCTTCGTCTTTCATCTTTTAGTTTCCTTATTTCTCTCATACAGGTTGGCTAGTTTCGAATGCCACCAAGGCCACGGCCCATTGGCAACATGTACGAGTAACACCGAAATTGCTGTCACTGGACTTCTGACCTACCCTGTAGATTCATGTCTACCTTGTGAAGAATCGAGCCTAAGCAAGCCCCAAAACCACCCTATATTTTCCTCTCTCCTCTCTGTTTATGTATTTCTTTCTTGTATTTTTTCCCTCTTTTTTTCTCCCAATTCATTTCTTCCTTTCTCCTATTTCATGAGAAATTTCAAGAAAAAAATTAATCTTCAAATTTAATAAAGAAAAATTCAAATCCGTGCGTACCATGCTACTTTTATTAAATAGAAAGATAGAATGTTCTTGGCTCTCTCTCTCTCCCTCTCTCTATCTCTTTCCATCTCTCTCTCTCTTTCTCTCTCTTTTTTCTCTCTCTTTTTCTCTCTCTCTCTCTCTTTCTCTCGCTCTCTCTCTCTGTTCCCCATTTTTATCCCGTACAACCCCCTTTTCTTTCCCCTTGGTCCCGGTAACATTTCATATGGAAATGTTTCCCCATCTTTGTACATTGTATGGATATAAGATGAGGTGTAATTTGACTTTTACTTTGCATCCATCTCCGTTTGCTTCTAACGGCCAAGCTTACTTTAGTAGCCGAAAAGCATGATGATCATTAAGAAGTAAAGAAGTAGAAGACAGGGCCGTATTTATGTATTTAGGGGGGGGGGCCCTCGAGCTTCATTTTTCTCCTGTACTGTAGGCCAGGCTTCGAAAATTTGGAGCATCCACCCCCCCCCATTAGTGTTTGGACCCTCGGGTCCCCCCTCGGCAAAATCCTGGATACGGCCTTGATAGAAGAAGAACTTTATAGTATGTATGAGTATGAGTCCCTCCAGGTTGACCGTTAGAGTGTGTCCAAACATAGTCGACCGGCCGTCGATCGATGTCAATTTATGTATTAGGAATCCATGTGGATCGACACCAATTGACGGCTGATCGACTGTTTGAACACACCTTTAGAGCTTATTGGTTAGGTGTTCTAGTAATGGAAAGTACTTTATGGAGTCCCCATGATAACTCTAACCCAGTACACACCACAAAAATAACTTACCCTTTATTTTATTTTAAACGAGTTTTCAAAATTTCCACAATCCGAGCAATCTCCTACTCCCTTGTCTGTAAATGGATAAAAAGGCCCATCATCAATTCATCATTAGACTGGATAAAGAACATCCTGGACTGCTGAGAGTGCAAACAAATACACAAAAATATCCAAAAATATATTCCCGAATCTCTTGTCAATCTGTTTAGAAAGTCAATGGGGCATTAGCAGAGAAGAATGGCTAATTTAGATTTCAAACGCTTGAACGTTTTGAGTGCACTCGACAAAGTGAGCTAATGTCGAAATGAAAAAGGGCTGGAAAACAAAAGCAAATAGAACTAGGTATAGACTGATAGCTGAAAGAGCCTGAAAAAATGGGTTTTGAATGGAGTAGGTAAAAATGATGATGTCTTCACAATAGATATTTCTGTATGTATCTTGTGATCTCACAGTATACTTATTCATGCCTTATGCCTTACTATGAAAATTGCACAATTGAAAATAGTAGGTACAAATTTACATTTTGAGAATTTTACAAGGGATGGTGGAGATGTCGAAAACACCACAGCAATAAGAGAAAAGAAATTAGTGGAGATGCCAAATTACCGTTTGGGAAAAATGACACCAATACAGTCTTATCTTGGTAATTTTGAACCACTTACTCGTATGTGGTTCCAAGCGTATGTTAACCAAACAAAGACCTAAATAAGTCAGTAGTTCGATGATCTTTGTTGTTCTTAACAATATTCTCACAAATAACGAACTCCTTTGGAGTTTGTGAGAACCAATCTTGTTATTTCTAAATCTCGAATCGGAATTAAAAGTTACAAAGTTTCCAAAATGAAGCTCTTGAAGAAATCACAGTGACATTTTGTTTGAAGTGTTCAAGTCAAGTGTACGAAGGATGATATTGAGCGATAAAAAACGCCTAAATAGCGTATCCCATCATATTGTTGTCACGTGTAGGTCACGTGTCTGGACAATCAAAACAGATAGCATGATTATAATATAGGAAGGTATAAACAGATACATAACATGGATCTTATGAGATTGAGATATCGGGTCGACAGGTAGAGCTTTCAGCATTTTATTAATTTGGCTGTCAGGAACTGAAGTATTTATATAAAGAACTTGCTGAAGATATTAAGCCCATTCCTAGAGAGAATTTCTGGAAGTTTTTTTTTTTTTTTTTTTTTAGCAATTTTTTTAGTAGATATCTTATTAGACAAAATACATCAAAAGACCTTTCAAATAAAACCTTTGGTGCCTCAGTGTGTTTTTTTGTATACATTTCTTCCTACATGCAAACATACCTACATACTTAAATACCTATGTGTGTTATGTAATTATGTATCTGTGCTAAAAAATTATGAATTTCTACAACGACGAAAACTTTTGCTGTTTCCTAAAATGCTCGAATAATTAGCAAATTTCACTTAGGATCAATCACAAAGGCGCCATAAGTACACAATCACGCCTAAGTGCCCTCCTGAAAGTTTTTCAACCAGAATTAAACGGGAGAAAAAAAGCGAATGAAACAAAAAAGCGTCAAGTACTTTTCACAAGTTTCAAGTGCTCTTGAAAGGAATCTGCATGGTGTTACACACACATTATACACATACATGATATCACTACACATACAAGAACATACAAGATAGCAGACAGGCTGAAAAATATGCTAATTTGATTCGAAAAGTCAACAGGTTTTTCCCCGTTCTATTGTTGGAGGGAAGTTTTTTGTAGGAATCAAAAAGTTTGACACTGGACAAAAGGGTTTTGATCTTGTTTTTGTTGGAGCTCTTTTTTTGCGCTGTTTATCTACTCATTTTCGAAACTTTGAAACTTTATCTTGTCAGCAGCACTAAAACTTATCTTCAATGACTGAAGACTCGACTTACTGTTATTTCGACTAATATCTCCAAAAGAACGTGAAACATTTCGTTTCCGTACATTACATAGGTACCCATCATTATCTATCCCTCATTTACTCATTTTATGTATCATAGACCATCAACGATCATTCGATAAATTTCAGCATCACATTTTGCCAATATGTTCATGATTCTCCCAGAGCGACCACATCGTTTCCAACGGATAGGCCTCTCTCTATTTACAAAAATAATTAGACTCTTATGTGTCAAAATAGAGCGTTCTCACACTACCTGATTCCTAAACGGACGCCTCAACCCAGGGATCTATTTTCACAAGTGAGCAAACACAAAACGAAAATAAAGTGACAAACGTACGACACAGAGTGACGATAACAAGTTAATTATATTCGGGTTGGTAGCCGTGAAATTAACTGTATCCCACGCTAAAGTCCGGGCCTCTGGGGGGTCGATTGAATCTGGTAAGTCGAACGCTTTCGCGGAGGGTGGGGGTAGTTAAATACAGACACACGGCTCACGTAGGCAAAAGTACAAAACCAAAGAAATAAAACTGTGTTTGGAGAAAAAAAAAAGTTATTGAAAACATGTTCAGTGAGAAAGCAACCCGAGGTGGGATTGCACAATTTTTTCTCTTATAAGCTTTTTGTTAGATACCAGTAAAACTCCTAACTACCTAGGTACGACACCTATTTTCTTTTCTTTGTTCCTTATTTTCTTCTCATTGTGTGCTTATCCATATTCTGGACTAACATGAGGGTTTTAAGGTGCGTGCAATCGGGCTTGATAACTTGATTTTCCTGTTGATGGATTACTTGTGGTGCAAAATCAAATCCCAACCCACTTAGGTAAGTAAATAATCAACAAAGAGTCAGTCTATCATTTCATTATTCATTATTTTTTCCTCAAATTTCACTGAAATTTTCAATCAGATCAAAAGCATAAGCAAGATCAAGATCAATGTCAACCTCCAACCCCTCTCTCCCCTTCACACCGCCAGAGGAAGCAAGGTTATCCGAGGGATATCAATTTGTTAAATCGCAACACGTGTCGTAAATAGCTCAAAGAGAAAGGGATCGCTGGGTAACGTTTATATCAAACTCTCACTTCTCTAGCGCGTGCCACAACAAGGGGCGTTATCTATCGGATGAGAAATCAGATGTTAGTCACTTACAGTGGCGTGTCCGATATCGAGGCTAGGACCTCTTTAGGTGTGTCCACACATAGTGGACAAGAAAAAACTATGTTTTCGAGGCAGTGTGGACGGTTCAGTCGACGTCGATCGACGGCCGGTCGACTATGTGTGGACGCTGGACACACTTTAAGATCTCCAGCAGATCGGCGCGGCTTAGTAAGGCGTATTTTCCTGTCTAGATTTCCCCTCTCCTGAACCTCGTCTCCCCCCTTTTTGCGTAATAGTGCCTGTACTAAACTATAGGAAAACCAAGAAGGCACGCCATCGGAATAGTTTCCGCTTCCGAAAGAAAATACAACTACTATAGTAAGATAATTTTTTGAACCTGGGTTCCAAGCTGACCAGCAGATCGGCGTAAATGGATTTATAGTTATTAATTTTTTAATCTATTGAGACTCTTTATTGGTTATAATTCAATGTACACAAGTCAAATACAGGAAATTACAATCAAAGGGCGAAACCCTGCTAGAGCTTCCCCTATTGAAAATCTCACTCTACGCCTCTGGTCAGTCACATATTAGAGAAAGAAATTAAGTCGCTAAATATTTCCAGGCCCCCCGGATGTTTTTACCTACTTATCTCTGGCTTTCCTGTTGCTACGCCCGCCGTGTTGCCGTCGTTCTGCGCCTTTGAAACTTTTTTATACAATACTTTACATGTAAGTAGTTTTTTACTTTTTTTACACCGTATTTAACATTCGAGTAATACAGTGATACTGGAAACGTGCCACTTTGTCTTTGAAACTTACATAGCTGACGGGTTTACAACGTCAAATGCTCTATCTAGGTCTTTGAAAGTTAGCTGATAGCTCTACAATGTCAAATGCTCTGTTCAGATCTCGGCATACTCGGCAGTTTATTGAAGTTGATCAAGGTCCTTCGTGTGTGATTGGTACCTGGTTAGCTGGACGTTTCTGACGTTCCTTGGTGTCCGTTGTGCTCTTAGCCCCTTTGGGGGGATTGAGGGGTCGAGTTTGGATTCCAGTGAAATGGCAGGGTCCTCGACCACAGCCTTAGCAGCCATGACTAGAGTCGACAAAAAAGGCAATATAATACAAGCGAATAGGGCACATATTTTTGTAATCTATTGCTCATAGGTACTCTGTAGGCCCGTACATTTTTACACATTTATATCCGCGTTGAAAATCCTTATGTGGAAATATATGGAGCACGAAAAAATATAAATCAAATGCCTAATATACCACGGAGGGGTTTTTAATTTTTTTAGAGCAATTACGTCAAACTGTTATGGAGAAAAAAGCGTATATGTGCTCTACCGGAGAGAAAAAAGTGTGAAAAACTAATATTAATACTCACCCATATCCTCTCTGAATTTCAAAATTTTCAATTATTAAAAACCACAAATTTATTGAATTTTTTTTTCCTTCTGACATTTTTTCTAAAAATAAATGGTTTAATGGCATTTTTCTCTTTCTACGAACACATACATGTGTGCCACTGACGCATATGTGGAACATATTTTAAATGTAATAGTGTGGATTAAATCGTTTTAACATGGTTGCCTTTATTTCTTTTCAACTTTTCAGATATGGAAATCAACCATTCAATAATACTCTACCATTCAATAATACTCTACCACTGGATCTGATGAATTCTTGGTTGTACACCTTTATGTAGTATAATCATATTTCAAAATAAAACACCTGTTTTTTCCTTCATATTCCTAATCTATAGGAGTAAAGTGTTAAAAAAAAACCACATTAGCTCATGATAAAAACATCAAAATCCCCTCCTTGCTTTATCCCTAACCCTTTTCTTCCTATTTTGCGTCGCCGTACCACATTAGCTCATGATAAAAACATCAAAATCCCCTCCTTGCTTTATCCCTAACCCTTTTCTTCCTATTTTGCGTCGCCGATAAATCTAAATCCATAATTTTATAATAATTAATTTAATGCCCGACAATTATGTCACTGCGATGTCTTTATACAACGAAGAGTGATTAATTAGTTTTTAATTTATTTAGGCACACATGGGCGCTAATTCTGTCGAAAGCTTTTCCTGTATCAGCTTTACAGGCGTCAATGGTCTTTCTGACAAACAGGTGATTTTCACTTTATTGATGACTGATTTTCACTAATCTTTTTTCACTAGGAAGGAAAAGTAGAATTTAGTTATTTAATTCGTAAAAGGTGACTTACCTAACTGACTTACTTTTGCATTGGTTGTCCAAAATTAAAGTGAGCTCCAGATTCCAATTTTTTAATAGTGCTTACCTACCTATTATACTTAGTAGAACTACTCGAATTAAAATAAAAGTTCCTCTACCCCGACAGTAATCTATAGTAAGTTAGAATACTCAACAAAGAACTGGAAACGGACAGTGGGTTACTCACCAAAGGAAATGCCTCCAAAGACGACTCGCCCAAAAAGCCCGATTTTTGCGTTTTCCAAAACTGCCCGTTTCCAGTTGGTGAGATATCTCTTCCTTCTTTAGAGCACCATGTTTGTTGTTTACATTTTGACTTTCTCTTTAAATCTCCAATCCACCTCCATCTCCCCGGGAGCTTTCGTTTTTCTTCATCCCCTCGAAGCTATTGACGTTGAAAAGTTTAATATAGCTTTCTCTTCTTGCTGCTGTCTGTTTGCTCTTAAGTCTTGTGATAGACGAGCTTGGGTTATATTAAACTTTTGCCCCCTCCTCTCCAGGTCCTTTTTTCCCGACATTCTCTCGTCTTCTTCTTTGCCTTCTTGTTCTTGCTCTTCTTCTTCTTCATGCCCTTCTTTTATTCTTCCACGTCTTCTTCTTTCATCTCCCTCTTCTTGTCCTTATTCTCTTTTTCGTCTTCTTTTTCTCCTTTTCTTCTTCTTTTTCTTCCCTCACTTCTTCGCCTTCTCTTTCTTCTTTCTTTTCTTCCTCGTCTCCGTCATTTTTTTCCGTCTTCTTAGACCCCTTCTTTTTCTTTTCTTTCTCTTTGTCTTTCACCTTTTAGTTTCCTTATTTCTCTCATACAGGTTGGCGAGTTTTGAATGCCACCAAGGCCACGGCCCATTAGCAACATGTAACACCGAAATTGTTGTCACTGGACTTCTGACCTACCCTGTAGATTCATGTCTACCTTATAAAAAATCGGGCCCAAGCAAGCCCCAAAACCACCCTATATTTTCCTCTCTCTTCTCTGTTTATGTATTTCTTTCTTGTATTTTTCCCTCTTTTTTTCTGCCAATTCATTTCTTCCTTTCTCCTATTTCACGAGAAATTTCAAGAAAAAAATTAATCTTCAAATTTAATAAAGAAAAATTCAAATCCGTGCGTACCATGCTACTTTTATTAAATAGAAAGTTATTGAAAACATGTTCAGTGAGAAAGCAACCCGAGGTGGGGTTGCACAATTTTTTCTCGTATAAGCTCTTTGTTATTTACCGGTAAAACTCTCAACTGGATACAATACCTATTATTTTCATTGTTCCTTATTTTCTATTCTGTGTGCACTTATCCATATAGGCATCTGGACTAACAACGGTCAACATGATGGTTTAAAAGCGCGTGCAATCGGGCTTGATAACTTGATTTTTTTGTTGTTGATGGAAGACTCAAGTGAAAAACCGAATCCCAACCCACTAAGGTAGGTAAGTAGGTAATCCTGGTAATCAGAAAGAGTCAGTCTATCAATTCATTTTTCCTCCTCAAATTTCCCTGAAAATTTCAACCAGATCATAAGCAGAAGCAAGATCAATGTCAACCGCCAGCCCCTCTCTCCCCTTCACACCCCCGGAGGAAGCAAGGTTATCCGAGGGATATCAATTTGTTAAATCGCAACACGTGTCGTAAATAGCTCAAAGAGAAAGGGATCCCTGGGTAACGTTTATATCAAACTCTCACTTCTCTAGCGCGTGCCACAACAAGGGGCGTTATCTATCGGATGAGAAATCAGATGTTAGTCACTTACAGTGGCGTGTCCTATATCGAAGCTGGGGAAGGGCCTCTTTAGGTTTCTCCACACATAGTGGACAAGAAAAAACTATGTTATCGAGGCAGTGTGGACGGTTCAGTCGACGTCGATCGACTATGTGTGGACGCTGGAAGCTAGGGAAGGGCCTCTTTAGGTGTGTCCACACATAGTGGACAAGAAAAAACTATGTTATCGAGGCAGTGTGGACGGTTCAGTCGACGTCGATCGACTATGTGTGGACGCTGGACACGCCTTAAGATCTCCAGCAGATCGGCGCGGCTTAGTGTATAGGCGTATTTTCCTGTCAAGATTTCCCCTCTCCTGAACCTCGTTTCCCCCCTTTTTGCGTAATAGTGCCTGTACTAAACCATAGGAAAACCAAGAAGGCACGCCATCGGAATAGTTTCCGCTTCCGAAAGAAAATACAACACTACATATAGTAAGATAATTTTTTGAACCTGGATTCCAAGCTGACCAGCAGATCGGCGTAAATAGGTTTATAGTTATTATTTTTTTCATTTATTGAGACTCTTTTTTGGTTATAATTCAATGTACACAAATACAGGAAATTACAATCAAAGGGCGAAATTATTGCCTGGGGCAATCTCTACCATTCAACCCTGCTGAGGAAAAAGTTAAAACGGTTCAAACATTTTTCCTTTGAGGCGGTTCCTTCGCAGTAAGCAAAGCAGAGAGGATGGATTAGGATTTTTGGCACATCCACTAATAAAGGAAAATTGGTGGTAACATCACTATCGATGAAAACGCCAAGCATTTCATCACCCCCACCCTCAACCCTCAATGGATCCTTTCTCTCTCTCTCCCTCTCTCCCTCTCCCTCCAGTTTTCTAAATACCCCTTCTCTTTCTATCTTCTCTCTCTCCCTCCCTCTTTCTCTTTTTTCTTCTTTCTCTCCCTGGTTTTTCCCTTCATTGTCTCCCTTTTCTGTCTTTCTCTCTCTCTCTCTCTCTTCTTTCTCTGGCTTTCTCTTTCTTCGCTTTTTCTTGGTCTCTTTTTCTCTTTCTCTCTCTCAGGTTTTCTATTTTCTTACCCTTTGTCAAATATTTCTCTCCTCTTTTTTGGTACCATCACTCACCCCTTTCTCTCTCCTCCTCCTCCCTTTCTTTCTGTCGCCCTTTCTATCTCTGTCACTCATCTTAGGGTAGTAGGGTCTTCCAACATATTGTCCAATACATATGTACATAAACATATGTACATATATTACACACACTGAAGGTATATCATTGCATTGTATTGGTGTCATTGCATTGTTTAGAATTGAAAGAATTATTTTACTATATCATACTGGGGGGAGGGTTGTTGCTTCATGGTTTTAAAACATCATGAATCTCCTCTCTCCTGCTCTTTGCTATTGCTATTCAGGGTTCATACAGGATAACGTGGAAAGACATGCAATACCCATATCAGGAAATCAGGAAAAGATTAATATCTACCTAGCTAATTATTGAGCTAAGGAAGGAACAAGTGAAGGATCCTGCAAAGAAAGACAGACACCGATTGTATATCAGTGGTTCTGCCAAATGAAGAATTTCCTGTTTGGCAAAAACTTGAGAATCTGGTCTAACAAGAGCTGAATTGTTCCGGATATAGCAACCAACAAATTGTTGTAAAGATTACCAACCAATGTCCATAGTGGGAAAAGAATAAGGAACAAGAAAGAAATTAATTAATATGAATAATTAAATATATCGAAGAATAATAAAATTTAATTCTCCACTTCGGAATAATTTCACGAAAAAAAGTCACCATTTAGGATCTCAAAACCGTTCCTGTACCTCTGAACTTTTACCAAACCCTGTACTTTCAGAATATTCAAGCGTGTTACAGCATCTATCATTGCGCTTTTGTAATTTCAATAAAAAAAGAATTCGTCATTCCCCTGTTCTTCTATATTTTTAATTGTTTATTCCTTGCATTTTGCTCGAACAGAGACACAAGTGCAGGCTTGGTGCTCCAATTTTGCATGCCTAATTTTCCTCTCTCCAAGCAGGTGTCCAGTTTCCATTTGAAATTTCAAGTGATTCCGATTTGAACAGATCAACTTTTTAAATTCGGGTGTTTTAATTGAATGAATCTAATTTTACGTGCTGCTAAATATCTAGCAAGAAAATTGATCGTGAACTGGTGAAGACAAACTAAGGGCTATCTGGTTGAAAACTAAAATTTCTTTTAAAAATACCGTTCTTGAGGATATTTGGACATTTTTGTGGATACAAGAGGGGTAGATACATCCAATACTCATTTAGAGACATGTGTTATGTAAATGTCCTCTTCCTTTGCCTCGGTACTTCTTCCGTCAAATCTCTAAATCGTCAAGTCGAAATATCCCTTCAAATCAAAATATGTCTCCAGAATCTCCAGTTTTACGAGCTCCAATATTATGATGTGTTGAGACCCGGTTGTAAAACCAAACGGGGGTTATAACTCCCGGGTTATGACTGCATTGCATATCATTGACACAGACATAACCCTGGGCTTAAACCCCACTCTTCCGCTGGTATATCAAAACAAATAAAAACAATATTCTAACAAATAAAAACAAACGATAACGATTTCTCGTAAAACAAAAAGTCAAGTAGGATATAGGTACCTACAATCCTACATACCTAAGAAAGGATGTGAATTGTGAATGGCTTTACCCCACCTAGTCTTTAACTACTTCCTTCTTATTGCTTTCCTTTTGCCTTTTTTTTCTGGAAATTAAACAGGCGTAGAGTAACAGAAGTACCAGTAAAAGACGTAAAAGTACTTATTAAGATGGACCTCTTGGGTTTTTTGACCTCGGAATTGTTTTGGCTTTACTTCAAGAATCAAGACACATCCTCTTTTACATCCATTCTATTCCTCTCCGGAATGATGGAAATATTTGGTGAGGAAATTTCCGCCCCGCTCGGGATTCGAACCCAGTACATTCGGGTCGAGCGTCACGTCAGTGCTCTTAACCACTCGTCCATACTGCATGGATTCTTAACATCTCAACCTCTAGTAGGTAGATAGTTAAATGTTTAGTACAATAGCACACATACTCCATGGGCTTTCTAGATGTCAATGTCTTATGAAAAAAAAGCTCTGTCCCCTCTTTCATGAAGTCCCTTTGACACACAATGCAGATTATTAAAATTGAATTTCATGACCAGGATTCACTAATCCTCACATCGTATATTTTATTTATTTCAATGTTCATAAATTTCCAATTAAATTTTATTGAAACGTTTGAGAAGTTCAAAATGGCAGGTACAAGAGGTTGTGTGGTGAGCACTAGGACTAGGGCGTAGTAGGTACCTACTCAGAGAGAGGGGGTTTATCGAAAAAACGAAAATAAATGAAAACCTAAAACAGGCAAACTTCAAAAGGGATTTTTGAAGGAGGGAAAACGGGGAGGAATCGGTGAAATGGGGAAAAATACGCAGACAGATTGAAAATTTACAAGCGAATAATTTTCAGAAGGAAAAAGTTAAAACGGTTCAAACATTTTTCCTTTGAGGCGGTTCCTTCGCAGTAAACAAAGCAGAGAGGATGGATTAGGATTTTTGGCACATCCACTAATAAAGGAAAATTGGTGGTAACATCACTATCGATGAAAACGCCAAGAAAAAAACCGAAGCACATAATGAAATTGTACCGACTTTGTTTTCCACACAAGTACCTATACCTAAGTGGGAATACCTAGGTACTTGGGAAGTTAATTTCAATACAGCTGATTTAACCCCAGTCAGTCCTGGTCTCCTGGATATAAAATTCAAAAATTACCTCCACAGCATAGGGGTACAACTCTACACCGAATACATTAATACATAATTATGTACCTATTTACTTACTTACTCTCAGGGCCCTTTGAAGCCTAGAAGGCTTTTTGCTTTCGTCAACTCTACTTCTCCAATTTGTCCTGTTCTCAGCATCTTCCTCTCTCAGATTGATCTCTTCTAGGTCTGTCCGGACTTGGTCTTTCCATCTGAGCCTGGGCCACCCTCTTCTTATTGTTCCAGATAGCTCTGCTTCCCCTATAATAATAGTCGATCTGAGCCTGGGCCACCCTCTTCTTATTGTTCCAGATAGCTCTACTTCCCCTATAATAATAGTCGATAGATTTCAAACACCTATGTATAGCTAGCTCAGCCATTTAGGGAGGGAAATATTCAAACATTACAGCCACCTAACACAGGTGTACCAGACACAAAAAGCCCGCTCTGAGGCTTAGGTGTGAGGGGGCAACTGCCCCAAGGGATGGGTCAAGCTATACGAATCTACCTAACACAGGTACACAGGTATGCAGAAACCGTGTAACCTGCCAAACCTCATTGGAAAATCCCTACCTTCATAGCAAACTATATGGAAGTATGGGGTGAAATCAAGAGTGTTTCTATGGAATTTATTTTTTTACCCGTTTGATGATATTTTTTTATTATTTCAAAATATTTCTGTAATTCTCTGGAATGAGACAGGAATTGCCTGGATTTGTCCCCTACAACAGCGGTCGTCAACCGATGTTTTGTATGTGTGTGTTATGCCTGCCACTCACGCTCAGACCATATGACAGATCACGGTCTCACAGACCCTGTGAGACAGACGGTTTGAGTCTAGTTGCAGCTCAGTCTCTTCCTGTTGAAACATTCACCAGCGTTTGATTTCAAGAGCCATAGAGGGGCACATTACAGAACGTATTTAACATCAGCTCTTAACACAAGAACGAAATTTGATACTGATTAGGCTGCAAATAAGATCGGGACCTTCTGAGCTCAGTCTCTTCCTGTTGAAACATTCACCAGCGTTTGATTTCAAGAGCCATAGAGGCGCACATTACAGAACGTACTTGACATCAGCTCTTAACATAAGAACGAAATTTGATACTGATTAGGCTGCAAATTTAATAAGATCGGGACCTTAATCCCAAGATAAACCAGATTTTTCAGCCCCAGTCCTGATACTAACGTAACACCTTGCTGAAAACTCTGAAACTAATCTATATGTTCCAGGCAAATCACAAGAATAATTTTGATTTCTTTACGGACCAAATTGATATGATAAAGACCAATTTCCGGTTCAAGAAAATTTTCGAAAACTTGCACGATTTTCGTCCCTTCAATAAGCAGAAGCACAGTTATTCAGGATTCATGCCAGTTGATATCCGCCACTCGCATGAGATATCTGTCGTGAATTTTGTTGCCACAACCCCCACACACTACGCCACTATCTTCTCCGTTACACCTTAGCTCTGAAATAATAAGATCCAAATTAGGGATTAGTAAATGGTACATACCTACCCCTGGTGTACAGGTTCACTAACAATTTATTCTAGTCTTAACAGTTACCTCAGCTCTGGAAGTACAACAAGATCCAAATTAGTAGATTAGTAAATGGTAAATACCTAACCCCTGGTTCCTCATGTTGATAACAATTCATTCTAATGTTTAACAGTGTTGCCTCAGCTCTGGAATAATAAGATCCAAATTAGAACATACATAACCCCTAGCTCCACAGGTTAACTAACATTTTATTCTAGTGTTTAACAAGAACATGTAGGGAGGAGACTAGAAGTCAGCGTCTAGCTAGGAGACTATAAACAGGGAGAAGACTAGCCCAAATTTCCTCACGCTATATCAATAGCGAAGGTTGAGTGCGAAGGGCATCCCACTCGGAAAATTTTGTTTAGCCAAAACCAGTTGGTCTCAAAGCGATCACTCTAAAGCTGATTGAGAGGCCGACGACAAACGCCGACCCCATCTGAACATGGGAAAAGGCGAAGAAGAAGAAGAAGGTAGTTTACACTTTATACACTTTTTTTTTTAATTAGTGTTTCACCGATGTTTTTATTTCATAGAAATAGCAATGAAACAATCTAATCGTTGCTACCTCTTCCAATCCTTCTGCCACTCCCAACGTTCTTCTCAAGCTTGAATTTTATCATCCTTCAAGTGCATTATGCCTACTGTACTGTATACGAACCAATGTACAAGAGAGAAGACGACAGAACAGTTAGCTTGTGTGCCAATGTCACTCGATCATCTACACTGGCGTGACTTACTAACCTTGTTATAAAGTAACATCCTTACCATTAATGATAACTGACATGGTTTCCACTCAGACTGACTGAACTTGAAGTTTACAAGCTTTTAATCTAATCCAAATGAGTTAGTAGATAGACTGTAAGGTAGCCTGTGTTGTAAGCGCTAGGCCGCGGGTTCGATTCCAGTCCGGGGATGACTTTGTAACCTTGTTATAAGTAACAAAATATCCTTAGTCTGGTTCGTTATTAATGTGACATGGTTTCCATTCAGACTGACTGAACTTGAAGTTTACAAGATTTTAATCTAATCTAAATTAGCCTAGTTAGCCTGTAACGTAGCCTGTCTTTAAGCGGTAGGTCGCGGGTTCAATTCCAGCCCGAGGATGACTTACTATTAACCCTTTCCGGTTCTCGGTTTGTGTTTGCAGGCTTCAAGTGGAGTCGCCCCTGTCATGAACTATCTGATTTTAACCCCTAGCTTCCCTTTCTCTTTTAATTTTCCCACTAAATACACTGATATTAACCCGTAAATACACCGATATTAAACCCTAAATACACCGGTATTAACCCTTTCCGTTCCTCCCGTTTTGTGTTTGCAGACTTCAAGTTGAGTCGCCCCTGTCATGCGGAACTCTAACTTACTCAAATGGGCGCAAAATATGAACAACAAATCCGGAAAAGATGCCGAAAACCGAAACTGGATCCACCCGCCTGAGGCGCTCTCTCGCGGTCACATTGCGTACCTAGTCAAGGTGAGTTAGAAACTTCTTAGAAGCTTAATAGGTTAGTAGAGGGAACTGTAAAGCCAGCCACTCACTATCAAGTAGACCTGACAGGTACACCTGATCAGGTATGCCTGACACCAGATGAGCACACACACTATCAGGTAGACCTGATATGTACGGCTGAAAAGGTCCGAAAATCTGCCCAGGATGAAAATCGCACCGGCGGCGATCACCTCTTTTATCACAAAATATTATCAGCACATTGAAACATAAAAGACACTTTACTATTTATTAGGTGAGTTTGAGCCGCTTTAGTTTGTCTATTCTAACAGGAATAGCCGTCAGTTTGGAAAATTTTCTCAAGGTAAGATTATTAGATTATTAAATTATAGGTACCTTTACTATGTGTTGTTTATAAAGTTTAGCTGTGAACTTGTTAAAATTCAAATTATAAATTAGAACGAACTTTAGTTTTTATAAATTAAGGAAATTTTCTATGTTTCGTATTTCAATATGTTTTGATAGTACAGCAGGTACCTAAGGTCACAAATCCAATTTGTTGTATAAAATTTTAATTTAATAATATTTAGTAATCACCACACTAAAACATGAACACGTTTAGACGATCTTCAAAATATTATATTCGAAATTAAATTTCAATTTTAGTTAATCTTTTTTTTTTTTTTAATTAATTTATTTATTAAAACAATCAATTACTAACCGAATTAGTTTTTCGACACAGCACCGCGAGTATGTTGAAATATATTTGTCGCTTTTTTTCCTAATCAAAAGACGAACATGACATGCCCTCTTTTTTTCGAAAAAAAGTAAATAATAAAGTCCCCTCTGTTACATGTACCGCTATTGGTTGCTTTCATTTCTTTCAACTCCTCCCTTTGGAAATTTTTATTTTCATTCGGGTGACGGTTTTTGCTTCCCCTGGAAATAGGGAGAGTAAGCAGCAAAAGCAACAGTGTTTTGTGATAAGGATGATGATTCTGATAACAATACAAGACAAAGAATCGACTACACAGTACCTATGGTAGCAACTTTTCTTCCAATTTTCATAAATACATAGCTTGTGGAAAAGCTACTCTAAGAAAAGCTGCACTATTACAGCAATACCTACAACCATACTTTCAACCAACCGTGGGCAATTTAGATTGCATACTTTATGCTTTATATGGTAGGTACAAAAGCTATTTGGGGTTAAAAATACAATTGCTGTTCACTTAAATTTAAACCAGCCCCTCATTTATTCTCATAAGATTGAGTGCATATCGAAATACTGCATCCTAAAGGGACGGTCATCCGTCCCTTTACCAACCACGCAGGCTGTTGTTTAACATTAGCGATCCATTAGGAAGTGGTCAAATGATGAGGATTAATATGTACATGTACATACACAAATATAATGCAATCACACTCTTATCCTAATCAATTCTTGGCAGACCGCAGATTAGAAACCGACAAACAATCGATTTATCCCACACACGGACTTTTGTCATCAAACTTGCATAACCCCTATACCCACCTAATTTCTCACAGTACCTATCTAAATAATAAAATTAATAAATTTTCTATGACAAGACACAATCCTGTCACCCACGTCCTCAAAAATTCCCAAACGAAACAAAAATACAAACGAAAGACGAAATGATGTCTAAATAAACATCGGCCGTAGTTCAAATCAAATGGTCGCCCGACGGTCGTTTATTTGATATCCACGGACGTGTGTGAGGTCCTAATCCTTTAACCCCGAAGGCTGGAAACTTTTTGTTTGAAAATTGAAATAAAAGGCGCTAAGTCAACACAAACATTTAGGAAATAAACTGTATTTTTCACGACAAATGCCCCCTCTCGCCCTCCGGCCTCCAGTCTAGCTTTGTATTTTGTGACATGATAAACAGGTACACGTGACCGACCCCCTTCTCTTTTCCATTTGTTATGTGCATTCATTGATTTTCAAAATTAAATTTTGTCCGTCCGCATTTTTGAGGGAAAATTCTTCAATTCTTGTTTTATTGGCAAACTCGATTGGTACTAGGTAGTATTTGGAAACAGACCTCAAAGAAATAAATTGAAAATCTCCACTGTTTTCTCATTTTCCACAAATCCACAAAACAAATTTCTCTCATTATCATTAAAATGAAGTTAAAATATTCTTGAATAAATAATTATGAATAAAATAAATAAAAATCTCTTGGAAAATTTTCGGTTAAAGGGCACTTCATTTGGTAAGAGAAGATTTTTTTTTTTTTTTAGGGAAAAAATATTAATTAAAAAAATGGAAATGGAATGATAATGGAAAAACTGTTAATAGCTGTTTAGCATTATTTAATGAAGAGAGAATGGAAACTATTTAATTCAAAAATATTTCTTTTTCAAATTTTATTCCAAAATCATTAGTCTGTTGCGATCTTGAGTTTTCTATAAGATTTCACTGTTTATCTAGCAGCTTTATCCTAAAAGGCAAATAAATGGTAAATTTTACCCTCAAAAGCAAATAAATGGACTATAGTCCTTAATAGAAAACCTAATTGGTTCAGCAACGGATAGAGCACTTGAAAAAGAGAAGGAGGAGGAAGCAGAGGAAAAGAAAGAACCTCCGCTATTTAACTGGCTGGTAACCTGGTTTTTCACCCAGCCTGATATCAGCCACGCTCGACGTTTCTTAGCTTAAGTGTACAGTAAAAATCTGGACTGCTGATATAAATAAATAAATAAATAAATAAAAATCTTCTATTGGTAAGAATAAAACAACAAGGCCATTCTTCTTTTCCGTAATCATGCATGTAATATTAATATTAGTCAAATTTTCTCTCTCCCCCTTTGCTTTATCTGTTCAAAGTCATCCACGCGTGTAATCAAATTACAATTCATAATACCTACTTAGTTTTTCATCTACAGGGAGGCTCAGAAAAGAATTAAAAGTAGCTTACCCCATTGAACAATCTTTCAAAGTTACAAAAGCCCCTAAAGGAATTACAGTTTTCAAAAGAACAAAAGATACCTAGGTACTTACCTAATTAAAACTACGTATATATTTACCTAGATATACTTAACGTTATACCTATCGTTTACTTTTAAAGATTTACAAAGGTTCAAACAGTGAACAAACAATTTTATCTACCTCTGTAGTTAAAAAGAAATTGGCAAAAAGTCACTCTGAAGTTTGGAAATCTGGAATTATAATAATAAATGGACGTATAATGTACCTAGGTTTAAAACGAAATATCATACCCAAGTACCTTATTTTTCTTTTCACCCTATATTCAAAGAGTAAACCTCGTATAATCATATTTCAAAATAAAACACCTGTTTTTTCCTTCATATTCCTAATCTATAGGAGTAAAGTGTTATTTTTTTTACCACATTAAAGACCTTTCAAATAAAACCTTTGGTGCCTCAGTGTGTTTTTTTGTATACATTTCTTCCTACATGCAAACATACCTACATACTTAAATACCTATGTGTGTTATGTAATTATGTATCTGTGCTAAAAAATTATGAATTTCTACAACGACGAAAACTTTTGCTGTTTCCTAAAATGCTCGAATAATTAGCAAATTTCACTTAGGATCAATCACAAAGGCGCCATAAGTACACAATCACGCCTAAGTGCCCTCCTGAAAGTTTTTCAACCAGAATTAAACGGGAGAAAAAAAGCGAATGAAACAAAAAAGCGTCAAGTACTTTTCACAAGTTTCAAGTGCTCTTGAAAGGAATCTGCATGGTGTTACACACACATTATACATATAATACATGATATCACTACACATACACGAACATACAAGATAGCAGACAGGCTGAAAAATATGCTAATTTGATTCGAAAAGTCAACAGGTTTTTCCCCGTTCTATTGTTGGAGGGAAGTTTTTTGTAGGAATCAAAAAGTTTGACACTGGACAAAAGGGTTTTGATCTTGTTTTTGTTGGAGCTCTTTTTTTGCGCTGTTTATCTACTCATTTTCGAAACTTTGAAACTTTATCTTGTCAGCAGCACTAAAACTTATCTTCAATGACTGAAGACTCGACTTACTGTTATTTCGACTAATATCTCCAAAAGAACGTGAAACATTTCGTTTCCGTACATTACATAGGTACCCATCATTATCTATCCCTCATTTACTCATTTTATGTATCATAGACCATCAACGATCATTCGATAAATTTCAGCATCACATTTTGCCAATATGTTCATGATTCTCCCAGAGCGACCACATCGTTTCCAACGGATAGGCCTCTCTCTATTTACAAAAATAATTAGACTCTTATGTGTCAAAATAGAGCGTTCTCACACTACCTGATTCCTAAACGGACGCCTCAACCCAGGGATCTATTTTCACAAGTGAGCAAACACAAAACGAAAATAAAGTGACAAACGTACGACACAGAGTGACGATAACAAGTTAATTATATTCGGGTTGGTAGCCGTGAAATTAACTGTATCCCACGCTAAAGTCCGGGCCTCTGGGGGGTCGATTGAATCTGGTAAGTCGAACGCTTTCGCGGAGGGTGGGGGTAGTTAAATACAGACACACGGCTCACGTAGGCAAAAGTACAAAACCAAAGAAATAAAACTGTGTTTGGAGAAAAAAAAAAGTTATTGAAAACATGTTCAGTGAGAAAGCAACCCGAGGTGGGATTGCACAATTTTTTCTCTTATAAGCTTTTTGTTAGATACCAGTAAAACTCCTAACTACCTAGGTACGACACCTATTTTCTTTTCTTTGTTCCTTATTTTCTTCTCATTGTGTGCTTATCCATATTCTGGACTAACATGAGGGTTTTAAGGTGCGTGCAATCGGGCTTGATAACTTGATTTTCCTGTTGATGGATTACTTGTGGTGCAAAATCAAATCCCAACCCACTTAGGTAAGTAAATAATCAACAAAGAGTCAGTCTATCATTTCATTATTCATTATTTTTTCCTCAAATTTCACTGAAATTTTCAATCAGATCAAAAGCATAAGCAAGATCAAGATCAATGTCAACCTCCAACCCCTCTCTCCCCTTCACACCGCCAGAGGAAGCAAGGTTATCCGAGGGATATCAATTTGTTAAATCGCAACACGTGTCGTAAATAGCTCAAAGAGAAAGGGATCGCTGGGTAACGTTTATATCAAACTCTCACTTCTCTAGCGCGTGCCACAACAAGGGGCGTTATCTATCGGATGAGAAATCAGATGTTAGTCACTTACAGTGGCGTGTCCGATATCGAGGCTAGGACCTCTTTAGGTGTGTCCACACATAGTGGACAAGAAAAAACTATGTTTTCGAGGCAGTGTGGACGGTTCAGTCGACGTCGATCGACGGCCGGTCGACTATGTGTGGACGCTGGACACACTTTAAGATCTCCAGCAGATCGGCGCGGCTTAGTAAGGCGTATTTTCCTGTCTAGATTTCCCCTCTCCTGAACCTCGTCTCCCCCCTTTTTGCGTAATAGTGCCTGTACTAAACTATAGGAAAACCAAGAAGGCACGCCATCGGAATAGTTTCCGCTTCCGAAAGAAAATACAACTACTATAGTAAGATAATTTTTTGAACCTGGGTTCCAAGCTGACCAGCAGATCGGCGTAAATGGATTTATAGTTATTAATTTTTTAATCTATTGAGACTCTTTATTGGTTATAATTCAATGTACACAAGTCAAATACAGGAAATTACAATCAAAGGGCGAAACCCTGCTAGAGCTTCCCCTATTGAAAATCTCACTCTACGCCTCTGGTCAGTCACATATTAGAGAAAGAAATTAAGTCGCTAAATATTTCCAGGCCCCCCGGATGTTTTTACCTACTTATCTCTGGCTTTCCTGTTGCTACGCCCGCCGTGTTGCCGTCGTTCTGCGCCTTTGAAACTTTTTTTATACAATGCTTTACATGTAAGTAGTTTTTTACTTTTTTACACCGTATTTAACATTCGAGTAATACAGTGATACTGGAAACGTGCCACTTTGTCTTTGAAACTTACATAGCTGACGGGTTTATACAATACTTTACATGTAAGTAGTTTTTTACTTTTTTTACACCGTATTTAACATTCGAGTAATACAGTGATACTGGAAACGTGCCACTTTGTCTTTGAAACTTACATAGCTGACGGGTTTACAACGTCAAATGCTCTATCTAGGTCTTTGAAAGTTAGCTGATAGCTCTACAATGTCAAATGCTCTGTTCAGATCTCGGCATACTCGGCAGTTTATTGAAGTTGATCAAGGTCCTTCGTGTGTGATTGGTACCTGGTTAGCTGGACGTTTCTGACGTTCCTTGGTGTCCGTTGTGCTCTTAGCCCCTTTGGGGGGATTGAGGGGTCGAGTTTGGATTCCAGTGAAATGGCAGGGTCCTCGACCACAGCCTTAGCAGCCATGACTAGAGTCGACAAAAAAGGCAATATAATACAAGCGAATAGGGCACATATTTTTGTAATCTATTGCTCATAGGTACTCTGTAGGCCCGTACATTTTTACACATTTATATCCGCGTTGAAAATCCTTATGTGGAAATATATGGAGCACGAAAAAATATAAATCAAATGCCTAATATACCACGGAGGGGTTTTTAATTTTTTTAGAGCAATTACGTCAAACTGTTATGGAGAAAAAAGCGTATATGTGCTCTACCGGAGAGAAAAAAGTGTGAAAAACTAATATTAATACTCACCCATATCCTCTCTGAATTTCAAAATTTTCAATTATTAAAAACCACAAATTTATTGAATTTTTTTTTCCTTCTGACATTTTTTCTAAAAATAAATGGTTTAATGGCATTTTTCTCTTTCTACGAACACATACATGTGTGCCACTGACGCATATGTGGAACATATTTTAAATGTAATAGTGTGGATTAAATCGTTTTAACATGGTTGCCTTTATTTCTTTTCAACTTTTCAGATATGGAAATCAACCATTCAATAATACTCTACCATTCAATAATACTCTACCACTGGATCTGATGAATTCTTGGTTGTACACCTTTATGTATCTCTGATCTAACGCACACAATCTTGAATTTGGTAAGTGCCTAAACCTATCACCTTAAAGGGGTGGGGGGAAATGCCTGAAAATTGAAGTAAACACCTATAGCAGCTAGATATTAATTAAAAAGCTACTTGGGTATTATTCATACAAAGACTCAGAACTAAAAACTACTTATTTTATAGGTATTGGTCATTTACTTTCTCTAATGTAAATGACAAACATCTCAAAAGCATTATGTAGATCCCACAAAGAAAACTGCAGGAGAATAATGAGGCTAATAAATTACAGGGGACCATGGTATCCTGCTAGGAGGGCACTTGATACACAGGAGGGGGTTTTAATCTCCACCCCCTAGCTAGTTAACCTACAACCTAGTGTTATCAGAAAATGTGCATTATTTCTCATAGACATGATATCTTATCATTATTTATTAATTATGATGTTTGTCTTGCATATAATAGATCCGAATATCGATACCTGCCTGTAACTTAAATTTGTAGATATTGGATATGAGTTGTTTCATCAACTCATGTGTGTACTACCTAAGTAGGGAGTTAGGAACCTATCATTGTTTCACTGCCAGAGAAAACTCTCATGAAAAAAGTTCAATGCTAAAAGTTCAGCGTCGAATGTTCGAGAGGAAACTTTCTCTTCAACAAAGGCATTCGAAATATTTATCTGTGAAAACTGAGAATTTCAAAAATACCGAACATGGAAAAATTCCAACAAAAGTCATCGAAGAATTTTCTTTTTTCTTTCGATTCTTCTCTCTGTTCTTCGTTTTATATTCGCTTTTCTCTTTCTTTCCCCTTTTCGTTTCTTGGGGTTCTTGAAGTCTCAAGGATAATCGGTTTAGGAATCTGCCTGTCTATACTACCTATAGGTACTTGATATTATCTAGCTTGGTACCTTTATCTACGAGTATCTTCTTTAATTTTTCTTCCCCATCAATATGATTCCTGTACAACCTTTTTTTCCTATCGTAGTATTTGTAGGCATTATTTATGCCATATGTCCATCTTATGTTTACAATTTGGACTCCCTCTCTTTATCCCTATACGTACATCCGCTAAATCTTCTAACAGCACCTAAATCCTGGAAATTCGATAAAACATAAGGGAGGAAGGAACGAGGTATAATCTGAACAATAAAATTATGGGTTTTATTCAAGAAATATAGAAACACTGTTGAATTTTGTGGTTTTGTAATAAAATTATGACCAAGGACATGCGGACAGCAAAATATTATTATCAAATTTATTAAATTGAAGGGGAATGTGCCGAGGGCTAAAAACAAAACTTTGTGTGAACAGAGGTTAACCATAACATAATTAAGGAGACTGAGGAAACAGAATTTGAGGATATTTTCATAATTAAGACAAAAGTTCATTATGAACTATGGAACTTTATTAAGGACTGTATGTACTTCCTGAAAATTCGATGTGGTATACAAACATTATTATCTTAATTTATTGAGAACAATCTGAATAACCTACAGCAAGATGTACCTCTATTAGCAATTTAGCACTACATCATAGGTGCATAGGTACACTGTTTTTCGCAAATTATTCGAATTATTATGAAAAATATTACACAAAATTCCCCGCCCTCGTAAAGGTGGAAGGATTATTGTTAATAGAAAGTAAAATGTGGAAATTAAATGTTATCAAGAGTTACAAACACAAGGGTCATTGAGCGGAAAACACATTGGAACATTTATTTATTTCAATGTTCATAAATTTCCAATTAAATTTTATTGAAACGTTTGAGAAGTTCAAAAAGGCAGGTACTAGAGGTTGTGTGGTGAGCACTAGGACTAGGGCGTAGTAGGTACCTACTCAGAGAGAGGGGGTTTATCGAATAAATGAAAACCTAAAACAGGCAAACTTCAAAAGGGATTTTTGAAGGAGGCATTACACTCCCTGATCTCCTGATCAGCAGGGGTTCCTGGTGACATGACAGGAGTTGAAGTCCTGTAGGATGACTAATCCACCTGGGTGACTTGTCCTCATTCCTGTTTCCCTGATCGCTATTGAGTTATCCTCACCTCCTCAGTCCTCACGAGGCGAGGTTCATTGTCAAAGCTAAGTGATGAGGGCTAGCAAATCAAATTTGATAGGCTTTTAGCTAGAGAGGTTGCTTAGCTCTTCCTATAGTCCTATAAAATAACTCTGGTAATCTTATCGGCGCCGAGTCCCCCCACTTCCTCAGCTTCGGCCAACGAAAATCAGAGTTTCGGTGGACTTGAAGCCGGCCAAGACAGTTTGATGCTGACGAGCGCGCTGGTAATCTCACTCTCCTATGTAGTAACTCTGCTTCAAAACGGGGGATCTCTAAATGAACTTCGCATCTTCAATAGCATAATTTATTTTCACTTTGTCCCCCAGTGAAAAAGGCCACCTGTAATAAAATTACTAGTATGTTTACATATAAAACATACAAAGCTATTACGTATTATCCACCTATAGATACATACTGAACAAAATACGAAAACGTACACAATTACACATACGCCTTTTGTAAGCTGAAAATAAAATTAAATGTGTGTAACACAAGGCTGTTTGCTTTTCTCCCGAGTTTACAAAACATTAACACAACTTTTGTAAGTACAATACCTATATCTAGGTAGGTACATACATTAATAATATTACATATTATACCAACCTATTCGTTAACCCTTTAATGCTCAAGGTCATCGATTTTGCTCAAATTTTAGCATGTTATAGGTCTTTGGTCATAGACACCGGAAGGGAAAATAACCGAAGCACATAATGAAATTGTACCGACTTTGTTTTCCACACAAGTGCCTATACCTAAGTGGGAATAGGTACTTGGGAAGTTGATTTCAATACAGCTGATTTAACCCCAGTCAGTCCTGGTCTCCTGGATATAAAATTCAAAAATTACCTCCACAGCATAGGGGCACAACTCTACACCGAATACATACCTATTTACTTACTTACTCCCAGGACCCTTTGAAGCCTAGAAGGCTTTTTGCTTTCGTCAAATCTATTTCTCCAATTTGTGCTGTTCTCAGCATCTTCCATCTCAGATTGATCTCTTCTAGGTCTTTCCGGATTTGGTCTTTCCATCTGAGCCTGGGCCACCCTCTTCTTGTTGTTCCAGATAGCTCTGCTTCCCCTATAATAATAGTCGATAGATTTCAAACACCTATGTATAACTAGCTCAGCCATTTAGGGAGAGAAATATTCAAATATTACAGCCACCTAACACAGGTGTATCATACACAAAAAACCCGCTCTGCCGCTCTGAGGCTTAGGTGTGAGGGGGCAACTGCCCCAAGGGATGGGTCAAACTACACGAATCTACCTAACACAGGTATGCAGAAACCGTGTAACCTGCCAAACCCCATTGGAAAATCCCTACCTTCATAGCAAACTATGGAAGTATGGGGTGAAATCAAGAGTGTTTCTATGGAATTTATTTTTTACCCGTTTGATGATATTTTTTTATTATTTCAAAATATTTCTGTAATTCTCTGGAATGAGACAGGAATTGCCTGGATTTGTCCCCTACAACAGCGGTCGTCAACCGATGTTTTGTATGTGTGTGTTATGCCTGCCACTCACGCTCAGACCATCTGACAGACCACGGTCTCACAGACCCTGTGAGACAGACAGTCTGAGTCTTAGTTGCAGCTCAGTCTCTTCCTGTTGAAACATTCACCAGCGTTTGATTTCAAGAGCCACAGAGGCGCACATTACAGAACGTAGTTAACATCAGCTCTTAACACAAGAACGAAATTTGTTACTGATTAGGCTGCAAATAAGATCGGGACCTTAATCCCAAGATAAACCAGATTTTTCAGTTCCAGGCAAATCACAAGAATAATTTTGATTTCTTTCCGGACCGAATTCATATGATAAAGACCAATTTCCGGTCCAAGAAAATTTTCGAAAACTTGCACAATTTTCGTCCCTTCATTTTGACAATCACTAGTTATTCAGTATGCTGGTTGGAGTATTGGATAGGTATGCACCTGCTTCTATCCTCTACCCACTATCCCAATGTCCTCTGAAATATTTTCCGAGGTGTGGAGGGGGAGATGGAATGAAGAGAGGGAGGGGAAACGAGGGGAGAGGGGAGGAGGAGGAGGGGAGAGAGAGGGGGGTGATATAGGCGAGTGACATTCAATTTGTCACGTCCTGTTAGGAAATTAGGAATTCGCATTTGATTTAATCCACGAGTTCCCGAAGGATCATTAAAGAGTTAAGCAACGTTGTTCTTGGATCTTATTTGAACAAGTAACGATAACGATCGGACACATTTATCGTCACAGCAAAATTCCTCTCTTCGTATCATATCGCAGAATACCGATCCTACACGAATAAAAATGATGAATACTCAATCCCCACTCATTGATTCAATTTAATATTTTTCAATACCTGCTGATTGTATTGTAGAGAATAGCAGTTCTCAAACTAATGGACATTCAGATCTGTCAAGTCTACCTTATACCTGATGAGCACACACACTATCAGGTAGACCTGACAGCCGGAACTGATCAGGTGTAGCTGTCAGGTCTACCTGATAGTAAGTGGCTGTCCTAAGTCAAGTTGAGTAACGTACATCGGTAATACATACTCGAATATTCTTTTCGGCTTTGTCCTATAATGTCGGAATACCTACGTAGATACTGTTGTGAGGAACGAAAGCTCATCACTTTCTAACCAAAACCAAATGCGAATTCCTAGTACGAGTAAAATGAGTTTACCCAGAAAAAGTTTCCTAACGCCCGCCACTCACACTCACAGTCTGACAGACCGTCTAAAAGTTTGTGGCGGAAAAATCATCCGAACTAAGTTTGTTAGATGGTCTGAAGCTTTATCCGCCACTTACGTTAGGACAGTCTGACAAACCTATGTCTTAAACTCTGTAAGTCTGTACGTCTTATGCCCGGAGTTTAAAGACCACTGGCTCACCGTATAAGAGGCCATCATTCCCCTTATCGTACCTAGTACCTCTCTTTATCATCAAATCATCATAATGTGAGATTAGCTCAGTACCCACAGAACTGTTGATAGTACGGAGTTTTTGTCGTTCTCCCTATAGTGCTGGCGTAGTGAATTTTTTATGTAATAAATTGCAAATTATTTTTAAGCATCGCAAAGACTGTGAAACTGTGAATATTATTTCTACTTGAAATATACTTGGATATTTTAAATTTAAAAATATTTTTGTTTCATTTTTAATCGCATAATTTCAATATGGCATCGACAGCAGTTCCTGAAAATGTCATCATTAGACCCGCCATCCGATCCGACTGTGCTGAAGTTTCTGCACCTCCAAATTTCCCCTCCGAACTTTGAACTCTCTTAGTCTCATCTTGAGCTTTCAGGAATAGTAATGTGTTATTGGTTGACAGCATATGTATAATATTATGTAGGTGCCTTACCTGTAAAACATTTTGTGATTCCCACAGTATGGTGAAATTTCAAAATTTTCCTTGAAAGAAAAAAATACCATTGTAGAGAGGTTTAATCTTTAATGTGATGAAAACATTTAAAACATTGTATAGGTATTTATTTATTTAATGGTTAACCATGAAAAGGCCAACATACAATACAAAGAAATTGGTCCATATCTTTCTACATACGAGTTTATTAGTCTGACTTCCTTCTGATTAGGTAGAAAATAAGAAAAATTTACAGGGTGTCTTTTATGTAGGTACGTAGTTATTTCCCTTTGTGAGGGGAAAAATTTCCCTTAGAATCCTTTTAAACATAACGAGTACCTATTACATCATACCTACACTTCTACCTTCTAGTCTGTAGAGTGAATCACCCTATTGTAGACAGTAAAATTAGACATCGATTGTGGTCAAACTCCCATTTACCAAAAATCATTTATACTGGTAGGTCGAGACTGAAAAGTCCCTTTATATAAAAAAAATAAGGTAAACAAATATGTAAATTCCAATTTGACTTCCACATTGATGACGTCATTGTAAACGAAAATATAAATTCCCATTTGACTCCTTTGGTGACGTCATTGAAAAAGAAAATATAAATTCCCATTTGATTCCCACATTACGTCATTGTGAACAAAAATATAAATTCCAATCCGACTCCTACGTTGATGACGTCATTGTGAACGAAAATGTAAATTCCAATTTGACTCTTTTGATGACGTCATTGTAAAAGAAAATATAAATTCCAATTTGACTCCTTAGATGTCTTCATTGTAAACGAAAATATAAATTCCAATCTGACTCCCACATTACGTCATTGGGGCGCCAAATTCGAGTCTTCGGAACAGAAGTACGAGTTCTGCATCGAGTAAAGTCTATCGATAGGATTCAAGGCCGCCGGAGCCGCCGAGCTGTTCTGGAGAAACATGGCGGCCACGTGATGGGGCGCCCCTAGTGTTGAATTAGAGTAACTAGTACTGAATCCGTACAAGGCTGCGCCAGTAGACTCGAGAGGTTTCTGATGATGATGATGGTGACTTGGATGCGAATGGTGATGGTGTGAAGAGGGAGTGTAATAGTCTGAAACAGAGATGTTTAGAAGAAGCATTTAAGAATTAAATATCCTTCCATAGTTATTGAGAAAATTTGATGGCTATACCTTAATATGCCACGATGTTGCCAAAGAGAATGGCAGGGAAATATGGGGAAAATTCAACACACCCGTTTCTATTTAAACAATAAACTTTGGATGTGCTAGCATTCCCAGTAAAGGTAGTTACTGGCAATTCTTGTGTATTTTAAGAGACAAGATTAACTTGGGGTTTAGATACCTACTTGATTATACGTTAACGTTACACTAGTGACTAGAGAGCAGGTAAGCAGGCTATTATAAAATGCTCTATCAGCATGCTCTTATGACGAAAACTACGGACGGATGCGGCATACCTAAATATCATTATTTTCCAAATTTTATACATTTTTTAATGTTTTCACAGTGAAACATTATGGATATTTTTATTACATTCTGAAAACGAAAATGTTTCGTTTAATGTTTTTAGGTAGATACCTACCTATGTGTTCAGGGTGGATCATTTTTTGTAGAGGCATAAAGGCAGAGACATCAATGGTTGGAAAATGGGGAATATTTTAAAGAGATGAGAAATCCCTTTGAAGGCAGATAGTCAAATGCCCAAGATTACTTTAAGGTGCTACAATTTTGGAAGCAGGTAGACTCAGGAAGCAAAAACTTACCATTAGAAATAAACCGCCGCTCTGTGGTACAATGGAGAACCGATTTGTAGAAACTGACTTCATTACTATCCCCCAGCTCATCTTTCATAGACAAATAGTTCTGGTGATGGTGCGAGGGGTCATTCAAAGTGCTACCTCCGCCAGTGTCTGTGTCACTGCAGCTTGTTTCATTCATGAAGCTTGGAGGGCCCCCATGTAAACATTGAATAAGCTGGACCATGTTAGATCGTTTTTAAGGTGTGTCCAAACATAGTCGACCGGCCGTCGATCAATCAATGTCGATCGACGATGAAAATCTGCATATGTTGTCGAGGCAGTGTGGACGTGTCAGTCGACATCGATCGATGGCCGGTCGAATATGTGTGGACACACCTTTATAGGTACTTATATGTGTAGGTACAAAAGAAATGACCCCTCTCCCTCAGAAAAAGGAAAACAGGCAAATTGGAAAACAAGGACCTCTTTATAGCCCTAACCTTTGATTCCAATTTGACTCCTTTGGTGACGTCATTGAAAAAGAAAATATAAATTCCCATTTGATTCCCACATTACGTCATTGTGAACAAAAATATAAATTCCAATCCGACTCCTACGTTGATGACGCACATATGTACATAAACATTATACATATGTACATACATATATTACACACACTGAAGGTATATCATTGCATTGTATTGGTGTCATTGCATTGTTTAGAATTAAAAGAATTATTTTATTATATCATACTGGGGGGAGGGTTGTTGCTTCATGGTTTTAAAACATCATGAATCTCCTCTCTCCTGCTCTTTACTATTGAATAATATTCAGGGTTCATACAGGATAACGTGGAAAGACATGCAATACCCATATCAGGAAATCAGGAAAAGATTAATATCTACCTAGCTAATTATTGAGCTAAGGAAGGAACAAGTGAAGGATCCTGCAAAGAAAGACAGACACCGATTGTATATCAGTGGTTCTGCCAAATGAAGAATTTCCTGTTTGGCAAAAACTTGAGAATCTGGTCTAACAAGAGCTGAATTGTTCCGGATATAGCAACCAACAAATTGTTGTAAAGATTACCAACCAATGTCCATAGTGGGAAAAGAATAAGGAACAAGAAAGAAATTAATTAATATGAATAATTAAATATATCGAAGAATAATAAAATTTAATTCTCCACTTCGGAATAATTTCACGAAAAAAAGTCACCATTTAGGATCTCAAAACCGTTCCTGTACCTCTGAACTTTTACAACAAATTGTTGTAAAGATTACCAACCAATATCCATAGTGGGAAAAGAATAAGGAACAAGATTACAAGAAAGAAATTAATTAATGTGAATAATAAATATATCGAAGAATAAGAAAATTTAATTCTCCACTTCGGAATAATTTCACGAAAAAAAGTCACCATTTAGGATCTCAAAACCGTTCCTGTACCTCTGAACTTTTACCAAACCCTGTACTTTCAGAATATTCAAGCGTGTTACAGCATCTATCATTGCGCTTTTGTAATTTCAATAAAAAAAGAATTCGTCATTCCCCTGTTCTTCTATATTTTTAATTGTTTATTCCTTGCATTTTGCTCGAACAGAGACACAAGTGCAGGCTTGGTGCTCCAATTTTGCATGCCTAATTTTCCTCTCTCCAAGCAGGTGTCCAGTTTCCATTTGAAATTTCAAGTGATTCCGATTTGAACAGATCAACTTTTTAAATTCGGGTGTTTTAATTGAATGAATCTAATTTTACGTGCTGCTAAATATCTAGCAAGAAAATTGATCGTGAACTGGTGAAGACAAACTAAGGGCTATCTGGTTGAAAACTAAAATTTCTTTTAAAAATACCGTTCTTGAGGATATTTGGACATTTTTGTGGATACAAGAGGGGTAGATACATCCAATACTCATTTAGAGACATGTGTTATGTAAATGTCCTCTTCCTTTGCCTCGGTACTTCTTCCGTCAAATCTCTAAATCGTCAAGTCGAAATATCCCTTCAAATCAAAATATGTCTCCAGAATCTCCAGTTTTACGAGCTCCAATATTATGATGTGTTGAGACCCGGTTGTAAAACCAAACGGGGGTTATAACTCCCGGGTTATGACTGCATTGCATATCATTGACACAGACATAACCCTGGGCTTAAACCCCACTCTTCCGCTGGTATATCAAAACAAATAAAAACAATATTCTAACAAATAAAAACAAACGATAACGATTTCTCGTAAAACAAAAAGTCAAGTAGGATATAGGTACCTACAATCCTACATACCTAAGAAAGGATGTGAATTGTGAATGGCTTTACCCCACCTAGTCTTTAACTACTTCCTTCTTATTGCTTTCCTTTTGCCTTTTTTTTCTGGAAATTAAACAGGCGTAGAGTAACAGAAGTACCAGTAAAAGACGTAAAAGTACTTATTAAGATGGACCTCTTGGGTTTTTTGACCTCGGAATTGTTTTGGCTTTACTTCAAGAATCAAGACACATCCTCTTTTACATCCATTCTATTCCTCTCCGGAATGATGGAAATATTTGGTGAGGAAATTTCCGCCCCGCTCGGGATTCGAACCCAGTACATTCGGGTCGAGCGTCACGTCAGTGCTCTTAACCACTCGTCCATACTGCATGGATTCTTAACATCTCAACCTCTAGTAGGTAGATAGTTAAATGTTTAGTACAATAGCACACATACTCCATGGGCTTTCTAGATGTCAATGTCTTATGAAAAAAAAGCTCTGTCCCCTCTTTCATGAAGTCCCTTTGACACACAATGCAGATTATTAAAATTGAATTTCATGACCAGGATTCACTAATCCTCACATCGTATACATTACACTCTTGTCCAAATATAGTCGACCAGCCGTCGATCGACATTAATCGACGAGATTAATCTATGTTGTCGAGACAGTGTGGACAGCTCAGTCGACATCGATCGACGGCCGGTCGACTATGTGTGGACATGGACATACCTTAATTAATATACCTACTACCTACAGATCAATACTTCAAGGCGAATCTTCTTGCTCTAGATATTTATAGGTTCCTCATTTCACATTTCACTAGCTACCTACCTACTCTAGTACTTTCAAGGGAGAGGGGTCCTTCTTACCACTATCTTTCGTTTGTCCAAAATCTTCCAACTCTGGTTCAAGGTTCTACTGCAATCTTATCAGTGTCTTATCAGGTGATAAAGAGAAACTGCTCAGGTTAACCCTTTCAAACAAAAGTGTCCAATTGTAAGAAGAACGTGAATAGGAGGAAGGTTCCCCTATTTACACCTAGACAAATTTTATGACTTGATTTGGACTCGAACCACCAACCTCCAGATCCAAAGTCCAACGCGTTAACAACTGCACCACTGAGCTTGGTAAGAAGAACATGAAGAAATGGGGACTCAGTGAAGATGACATGTGCGACTGTGGATCTATCCAAGACGAGGCCCATCTTCTCTTCTGCCCAAACGTAGGAGCTACCTGCAACGAACAAGACCTGCTGCTAGCTGCTAGATCCAAGTAGCAGAATATTGGAAGAGGAGTATCTGACACGGTATACGTCATTAGTCAAAGCGGACACGGAAAGTAAAGTAAGTAACCCTTTCATGTGTGACACCGAAGCTTTAGGTCTACACAAGAAGGGAAAAGTCTGGTTAGAAAATTTCCGGTTGAAAGTCAGTGCTCTCGACAACTTGGCCACAGAGGTGGGCATCTCAAGTCATCTACGAACCAAAGGATCAACAACAAGACGAGGCAGGCTCGGGCTAAACCTCCCTCCGGTTTTTCCAGTATACATACCAGGCCTAATCTATCAAATGCACTTTGCTAATCTCATTCCACACAGCGTTTGAATTTCAATTGATAACCGCATTTAGCATGCATTGGAAAGTGTTCGATGTTCATTAATAGAGGACCTTTCATTATTAACTTGAATAAACTATTACACAACTTTATTAAGCCATAAATATAATCCCTGGCAGAAGACAGAGGCACGCTTTAAAACTATTTAATAGCTGCTAGATCCAAGTTGCAGAATATTGGAAGAGGAGTATCTGACACGGTCATTGGTCAAAGCGAACACAGAAAGTAAGTAAGTAACCCTTTCATGTGTGACACCGAAGCTCTTACAAGAAGGGAAAAGTCTGGTTAGAAAATTTCCGGTTGAAAGTCAGTGCTCTTGACCACTTGGCCACAGAGGTGGGCATCTCAAGTCTCAAGTCATCTACGAACCAAAGGATCAACAACAAGACGAGGCAGGCTCGGGCTAAACCTCCCTCCGGTTTTTCCAGTATACATGCCAGGCCTAGTCTATCAAATGCACTTTGCTAATCTCATTCCACACAGCGTTTGAATTTCAATTGATAATAGCATGCATTGGAAAGTGTTCGATGTTCATTAACTGAGGACCTTTCACTATTAACTTGAATAAACTATTACACAACTTTATTAAGCCATAAATATAATCCCTGGCAGAAGACAGAGGCACGCTTTAAAACTATTTAATAGAATTTCAGGGTGGTACTGAGGGAACAAGGAGGGACTTTCACATAAATTTTAATAATGATATGCCATAGTATAGAAGAGAATGTGTACAGGGTGTTCCAATACATATTGGAATTACTGGATGAACTAATAAATAGAAGACATGTTGTCAGAGAAGGGCAGGGGAGTTTTCTTCATAGAAGTAGTAGAAGTGTCAAATTAACAAAGACACCTTTGGATTAGTAGATATAGGAACCTAATGGTCATTTTAAAATTGCAATTTGTAAACTCACCATAATAGGTACCTAATTATGTTGAGATAGTTGAGAGTAATAGGTATTTTTTTTTTGGCCAGCCCCAAAGGACGGGTTGAGCTTCTACGAATAGGTATTTTGGAAGAAAGTCTCTCCGACTTTCTCAAAAATGAATCATTTCCATTTTAAAACCCATTTAAAAATTAATTTTCCAACCCCCCCCCCCCCAAAATGAATCATAAGTTCATCTTTGAGAATCATAGCCTTGTCCATCTCATCGCTACTATTGTCCGTATCTTTGTTGCTCCCGCTCATTGAATTGGATTTGTTCTCTAGTCTTCCCTTCTTCTGATTCTTCTTCACTTTGGCTCGCTGATTTTGGAACCATACCTGTTGGGGGGAAAAGTTTCTAGTAATCATAAGAGATTTAAGGTCACACATAACCGCACTGAGCCCGCGCCAAGTTCGCCAACATACGGCCGAGCGTTGGACGTGCTCTGGTGAGAAAGAAAAACAATTCATTTGACTGTGTTGGATCACCCCAACCGTGGCAGCACTGTTCTAACGCGGTTATGTTTGTTCCGACATGTTCAAATGGCTTGTTTTCTCTCTGGCCGTAGGCCCTAGCACCTCTAAAGGTCCGTCTTGACTTCCATCCGATTTTTTTTTTTTTTCCGAATGTCCTTGTAGGCAATGTAATTTAAATGAGAGTGTTCCCACTACACACGACACGATATTTTCCCCCGAACGACCAAAGGGAACGGGCCTTTACCCATCAGGGATTGTTAAGACCCACGAATCAACCTCAGAGCCAATCGCGTCTCCAAGAGACAAATGACGGTGAGGTTGACTTTCGTCACCTCCGAACTCCGGTGGGACTTTTCAAAGCCTCGAATGAATGAACAAAAACATCACTCGAAACAAACATCTGAAGTGAAAACAAAACGCCGAACATTATCATAATAGATGCGATGACAGACAGGGTTGAAAATTAATAACGAAACGTGTAAGCGGTGTAAGAGAGAATGAATGGAGCACGGGCCAGTTGTGTTGCATACTTGCTTTTTTAAGGTGTTTCACCGCCGATTTTATTTCGTATCAATGAAACAACTGCTAACTGCTACATTAGACTCGTGTGGTTAGTGTCGTAGCATGCCCATCCCGTAGTATGTCTCTCATGGTCTCATCAGATGGGCGAGAAGAGACACATCAGCGTTATCTCAGTTTTATGTTATTTTCTTAAATCAAGTCACACGGAGCAGGTTTATCTACTCTTTTGTAATAGTAGGAGTGCCTACATCTAAAAATTTGAGCCTTATACTCGTGTTTCAATACTGTTCATAACCTTCTACCTTCTATAGTCTTTGCGTCTATCAGTGTATCAGTTGGGCGATCTTATCAACCTAGGTTTCAAAATTTTCAGTCGGGTCGCTCTGAGTCGGTTTTAGGTCGGGTAAAATGTGATTTTCGGAATCGCTTCCAGAGGTTTCTACTTTTCAATCAATTCTCCTCCACGTAGAGGTATGTAAACTCATTCCATATTTCAGAGATCTTCTGGAAAACAAACTTAATGTTAACAGAAGTCACATTCGTACAACCGACTCAACGGAGAGGAAATTAAAATGAATGAAGAACATCTACTTCCCTCTTCATCTCATTTGTCATGGAATAAATTTGTAAACGGAGGAACAGACTCTGTTAACATGTAACAACTTGGAAATTTATTATAATTATTATTAAACACCACGCTGCCACAAAAACAACACAAAACGGGAAAATGAGTGAGATGCTTCGAAATTTGAATGAAAACAACATCAACATTGATGTTGCTGGAGTTAGAGCTTCATTCTGAACTGAAGAGAAACTTTTAGACAAAAGTAAAGTCTTAAATTTTGCAATCAAAGGTACCTACTTTAAAAGTCGGTTAGTCGGGTCATACAAAACCACATTTACTCCGCGCCAACATTCTGAGTGTTAGACGTGCTATGGTGCGAGAGAAAAATACCTAGGCCATGTGAACTTGTCGGACCAAACATCACCACACCAGACAAATATCTACCTACCACCTGTTTGCAAGCTTTATAAATACCTATACCTATACGAGTACAAATAATACCGGGGTACATATTTTACCCCCCCCCCCTTTGTATAACCTCTTTGTTTCTGCACCTCCAAATTTCCCCTCCGAACTTTGAACTCTCTTACTCTCATTTTGAGCTTTCAGGAATAGTAATGTGTTATTGGTTGACAGCATAATTATGTATAATATTATGTAGGTGCCTTACCTGTAAAACATTTTGTGATTCCCACAGTATGGTGAAATTTCAAAATTTTACTTGGAAGAAAAAAATACCATTGTAAATAGGTTTAATCTTTAATGTGATGAAAACATTTAAAACATTGTATAGGTATTTATTTATTTAATGGTTAACCATGAAAAAGCCAACATACAATACAAAACAAAGAAATTGGTCCATATCTTTCTACATACGAGTTTATTAGTCTGACACTTCCTTCTGATAGGTAGAAAATGAGAAAAATTTACAGGGTGTCTTGTCTTGTCTTGTTCCCTTTGTGAGGGGGAAAATTTCCCTTAGAATCCTTTTAAACATAACGAGTATTACATACATACCTACACTTCTACCTTCTAGTCTGTAGAGTGAATCACCCTATTGTAGACAATAAAATTAGACATCGATTGTGGTCAAACTCCCATTTACCAAAAATCTTTTCAATTAACAGACAAATTTCTCAAATCTCACCACCGATGGCATTGACTCATCCCACAGGATGTGGCTTGAATGAGGAAAGAACAGAATATACCTCATTTATACTGGTATAGGTCGAGACTGAAAAGAAAAAAAAAATAAGGTAAACAAATATGTAAATTCCAATTTGACTTCCACATTGATGACGTCATTGTAAACGAAAATATAAATTCCAATTTGACTCCTTTGGTGACGTCATTGAAAAAGAAAATATAAATTCCCATTTGATTCCCACATTACGTCATTGTGAACAAAAATATAAATTCCAATCCGACTCCTACATTGATGACGTCATTGAGAACGAAAATATAAATTCCAATTTGACTCCTTTGATGTCTTCATTGTAAAAGAAAATATAAATTCCAATTTGACTCCTTTGATGTCTTCATTTTAAACGAAAATATAAATTCCAATCTGACTCCCACATTACGTCATTGGGGCGCCAAATTCGAGTCTTCGGAACAGAAGTACGAGTTCTGAACAAAAGATCAAAGTGATTTCCTGCATAGTTTCGTGTCCAGCCAGTGTGGACCCTCTACCATTTCCCGCTTTCCCCTAAAGCCAGTCTCCTCTGGTTTTATGCAATAGTGAATATGTTGACCGTTTCTGTATTTTCCCGGGTGGATTGTACCTACAAAATAATTACCTATATTTTGATATTTAAAAAAAAAAAATCTGATGTGAACATCACACGACTTTCCTTATCCTAGGTTGGCCCATCTTCAAACCTCAACAAATTTTCCCCTAAAAGAGTTCTCTTCTTACCTGTACAATCCGCACGCTCAGCCCGGTATCTCGCGCCAATCCTTCGCGAACTTTGCGACATGGTTTGGGACTGATCTCAAACGAGGCTTTGAACGCTCGCCTCTGCTGGGTGGTCAGAATGGTCCTTGGTCGTTTAGGTCCGCGTCTCCCGTCATGAGATTTGGACGAGGTGATCAGATCCTCACATGGATAGTCTGTTTGGAGAAGAAAACGAGGATGTTTATTTGTTTATCCTGCTGGATAGGACTATAGGACTTAAAAGTCCCTTCACCCTTCTGCCCTGACCACATACACAAAAAGCCCACCCTGAGGCATAGGTGTATTAGCATTTGGCAAACAGCCCTAAGGGATGGGTTCAGCTTCTATGAATCCCCCCTGATCAACTGATCAGAAAATATGTATTATCATGGGTTGAAATTTAGGTTGTGATTCCTGTTTTATGTTAACAAGAAGAGAGATTCAAGAAGTTGCTTCTGAAGCTTTCTCGAAAATTCGGGACAAATCTCTTTCTTCGATATACCTAGGTACTCCCATCCTACCGAACCCTACGAAAAGTTCCTTATGAAAACGAAAGGAATACCTTGAGCGTACCCCTGTAGCATCTCAACCTCCTTCTCGTAGTCGGGCCGACAAAACAACTGTCCCTGCTTGATGACGAACTGTTCGCCCCTCTGGAGGCGGCTACCACACACGACGCAGACGAAACATTGCACGTGGAAAACGTTATCCAGAGTTTTCATGACCAGCTCGTCTGGACCCAACTTCTCCGAACATCCCAGACATTTCTTCACGTACAACCTGGAACACGGACAGCAAATTGATATGAATAATAAATAGCGGGTTTTTGCAACCAAAATCAGCGTCCCGTTAACTGAACTCTTTTAAAGTAATTTGACGAAAACTTGTTTCTGCATATGCACAGAAATGGGTTTTCGTCATATAATGTTAAAGAGTTCAGTTAACGGGACGCTAATATTGGTTGCAAAAACTCGCTGTGTTCATGGCACTATGTACATACATTGAGTAGAACAGAACGGTGACTAGTTGACTACCCTTCTTTCGACTTAAAATCACAAAAAAAGATTGAAAGTGGTCAATAGAATAAGGGTCATTAGTTGTTGACACCTACAATAAATGAGACGCGCACTTCCAATTTTATTTAACAAAATGCCAATTACTCTGTTACACTGCCATAGGGGCGGTAAAAGCTTCAGGCCCAGGTCTATCAGACGGTCTGATTGTGAATGGTTGACATAAGGTAGGTACTTACATAATCAATCACATAATTGTACGTCTAAAAATATTAACAATTCCATGGTTTTACCTCTCAAGTCGTCAAAATAACGATTGCAATCCCAGAGAGAAACACCAAAATCCTTACGATCGACTTGTACCGAAGCTCTCACATTCAAACACTCAGGCGCATAAGGTACTCTTTCCTCTAGTAGTGTACTCTGTATACGCACAGTTCGAACTGTGAAGAGACACAAACAAGATGTCTGTGTGCTCTAACCTAGAGAAGGATGGTTATCCTGCTGGATAGGACTCAAATGTCCCTTTGCCCCTTCTGCCTTGATGGACTGACTGGGAAACAGGTTTTACCATTGGTAAAACCATATCCTTCGGACATCGTGAAACAGGTGCCATGCCTATCTCACGGAGACGGAATGTAAGTAAGTAGTATGCCTTGAACTTCAGGTGGCCGAGAAGAATTTAGTGTTCTGATTCCTGTTTTGTGTTAACAAGAAGAGATATTCAAGAATCAAGAAAAGTTGCTTCTGAAGTTATCCCCCAAAAAGAAAATTTGATACTCTTATCCTCGAAATTCTTCGATAGAGGTACTCCCATCCTACCGAACCCTACGAAAAGTTCCTTATGAAAACGAAAGGAATACCTTGAGCGTACCCCTGTAGCATCTCAACCTGTATTTCCCTATGTGCATACCTACCTTTCTTATCATAATATTTTATAGCAAATATTTTTCATTATTTTTTTCTCCTTTCAACACTTGTGTGAAGCAGGGCCACACTTGGAAGATAAAATTATGTTGACTGGTATTGATATAAGTAGGGTCATCGGATATTTAAGCTCTATTATGTCACTACGACCATGTTAGATTGCTTCTTTTCATGTAGCTTTTGTTTTACTTGCGCTATGTTGATTTCTTTACAGGAGCTTGCTGTATTTGAGAAAATGCCCAACGCTGTCAAAATTACTCAAGAAAGTAAGTTGTCCAAAAATTCAAGTTTAGTAGATTCTAAAAATTTTGATTTGTACCTGTACCCTGTAAGCCTGAACCTTCCTAATCTTACTTTCAAATTTGGATATTTGGCTTTTATTAGCATTGGGGGCTTTAAAACTAACAAAAATACCACCTCTACATGTCTTTATTTTTTATTACAGCTCTGGAAAAGGATGGATTTGAGAGTCAGCCGCCTTTGTGGAAGGCTTTTGTAGCCGAAGTCAAAGAAAAGGACACCCACAAGAATGGTAAGAATGACCGAAATTTAGATGTTCACCCATCCCATTTAGGTATGATTATTAAATTCACTCTCTTAAGAATTCTTTTTTTTTTATTTGTATTGCAACACTGCCAATGTTTCAAATTAATATCTATCCATATCCATAACTTCTTTCCCTCAAAATTGGCTCAATATTTTCAAAGTTTCAAACGTTGTTTTCACAGATGGAAAGCTCCGCTTAGTGGGTTACGCTCTGTATTTCGAATTTTATTCTCTTTTAAGAGGCAGAGCTCTTTGGTTAAGGGATCTTTACGTTGAGGAATCTTGGCGACAGCAAAAAGTTGGACAAACCTTGATTAAGAGTGTCGTCAAAGTAAGTTCTCTTTCCTGTCAATTCCTGTTTCTGAAAATATTTAGAGGAACGGGACTTGTACCTACCTATTAGGCTGTGTCTACAAATAATCGACGGCTGTCGATCGGTGTTGATCGAGGTCGATCGACGGCCATCGACTATGTGTGAACACAACTTTAGGGTCCATTAGTGGCTGGATAAAAGTTCATTTACCTATTTATCATATTTCTGGTCTAGGACTCTCGGCCGCCGTGGTCGTCTAGGGCACTAAAACTGGCGTAGGTACATATATCCCGCATCCCCTTATGAGCTTATGACTTATAGGAGTCCCTAAAGTCTGAAAACAGGCTTGTATCCGTCAGCCCCGGGCATTTAGGAGCCCCTAGATTCTGTCCCTTGTCCTCCCATGACTTCGTTGTGTTCCAGATGGTCACAGCCAAGTGGTGGGGCTAGCGTCTTATTTTATTTCCTATCATACGTTTTCTGGGTACCGAATATTTCTTGAGCAACTCTATGTATGGGGAATATTTTAAAGAGATGAGAAATCCCTTTGAAGGCAGATAGTCAAATGCCCAAGATTACTTTAAGGTGCTACAATTTTGGAAGCAGGTAGACTCAGGAAGCAAAAACTTACCATTAGAAATAAACCGCCGCTCTGTGGTACAATGGAGAACCGATTTGTAGAAACTGACTTCATTACTATCCCCCAGCTCATCTTTCATAGACAAATAGTTCTGGTGATGGTGCGAGGGGTCATTCAAAGTGCTACCTCCGCCAGTGTCTGTGTCACTGCAGCTTGTTTCATTCATGAAGCTTGGAGGGCCCCCATGTGGACCTGAGATAAATAGTGAGATGGTTATCATGAGGTGCGGATTAGTGAGGGGACAAATTTTGCTAAAACTATCAGAATGATGAAAAACCAACACTAGTGTTGATTCGGCTGATTAACAACTGGACCAGATGTGGAAACAGGTACCGACATTGGCAAGGACTTTTCATTACACAAACCACCCTCTGTCTACTTTTTGAGTAAAATTTGTAAACTTTCAAAGATGATAACTTTTACAAAGTCAGAGAGCACACTCATCTGCTTTTGTACAAACATGAAACAGTGGGGAACAACAAGAGAGAAAGCAATATGAACGAGTCTCGAGCAGATAATGAAGGGAGACTTCCAGAACAACAAAGGAAGAAAAACTAATAAAATAAAAGAGAACTCAATATTAATAAAAGAAGTAATAGAATGGAAAATATCAGGAAAGAATGTATAAAATAAGAAGTCATGTAGCAAACAAGAAAACGACCCTTGAAAACATTTTGAGAGAGGAAAAGTTTTCCGAAAAAGGGTGGAGCGTTACCATAGAAACATCTTCCGAGAAAAAGGAGAAAGGAGAAATTTATCTCTAAGAATTATTTTGTAGATGTTTTCTAAAGACATTTCACAGGGATCTTATAGGACTTTTCTAAATCCCTTGCAAAGCCCGTCTCCCGTCTTCCATTGCTTGCATTTTCCCTCTAAATTCTCTAGCTTTCAAATAAGACATTTTTCTAAATCCCTTGCAAAGCCCGTCTCCCGTCTTCCATTGCTTGCATTTTCCCTCTAAATTCTCTAGCTTTCAAATAAGACATTTTTGGAAAATATATGGCCCATCAATTTTTATTTGTATTTATTTGTTAAATATGTTAGACATGGAAACTCTGACTTTTATTTGTTTTTGTGTTGTTTGCTCCCCAGTTTCTAACTTTTATTGGTGAAGGTGAAAGAATCATTTCGAAATTTTATATTACGCCCGTTCTCTTTTACACCAAACAATATTGAAAATAGTAAATTGTTTTCTTATTTGTAACTTGGCACCAGAGGAATCATACAGGAAAAGGAACTAAGGCGAGGAGTATACGGAATGTGACCTTTTTGTTAATGACTTGACGTTTCGTTGCTAATTGCCTGTATACCTCTCGAAACTTACTTTGCTGTTCATCTTTAAGACATTTTTGGAAAATATATGGCCCATCAATTTTTATTTGTATTTATTTGTTAAATATGTTAGACATGGAAACTCTGACTTTTATTTGTTTTTGTGTTGTTTGCTCCCCAGTTTCTAACTTTTATTGGTGAAGGAGAAAGAATCATTTCGAAATTTTATATTACGCCCGCTCTCTTTTACACCAAACAATATTGAAAATAGAATAGAATAGAATAGAATATACCTTGTTTATCCTGCCCGAATAGGACTGAAAAGTCCCTTTACCCCAGCAGTCTAAACAAGTGAAAGAATCATTTCGAAATTTTATATTACGCCCGTTCTCTTTTACACCAAACAATATTGAAAATAGTAAATTGTTTTATTTGTAACTTGGCACCAGAGGAATCATACAGGAAAAGGAACTAAGGCGAGGAGTACGGAATGTGACCTTTTTGTTAATGACTTGACGTTTCGTTGCTAATTGCCTGTATACCTCTCGAAACTTACTTTGCTGTTCATCTTTGAGAATCAATAAAAAATATTGAAATATTGTCTCTTCCTTGGATTCCTTCTTATTCAAGTTCGACTGTAACAATAATAATCAGCAGGAGCGAGCTAAACCTCGTTATCCGTTCAGTGTGCACCGAGCTCCCTTTACTTACCTTACCATTGGTCACTATAGGATTAGGATATGAGGAAGCACCAAACTATTGGCTCTAGACGCTGGAATGTGTCCAAACTATTGCACCGTTTTTCTTTTATTTGTCTTCCTCCCCCTTATCTTCTTCCTCCTCCTCCTCCTCCTCCTCCTCTTCCTCTTTGTTTTATACTTTATCTCCTGCTCCTCCCTTTGCCTTTTCCTATGTATATCCTTCCCTGAAATTCCTCTTCTCTTCCTTTTTCGTCTACTCTTCTTCTCCTTATTCTTCAATTTCTCTTCCTTCTTGTTCCTCTTTTCCCCTGTATCTCTTATTCTTCCTCTCCTTCTTCTTCCCCTTCTACTTCTCCTTCTTCATATTCTCATAATGCTGCACGAAAAGGTAAAAGTACTAACATTCCTTCCCCTCTCCCTTCCTCCTCTGCGACTATGCTCTCTCTCTCCCTCTCTCTCTGACATTTTCCTTGTCTTTCTTGTTCACATACAAAAACACGGTGCAGCTTTTTCTGCCCTCCCTCCCTCCCTCTCCCTCTAGATGTCTTTCTCTCTTCCCCTCCCCTCTTCTCTCTTCCATATTTTCCCCTCTCACTCTCTCCTTCCTTCTCTCTTTCCCCTCCTTTTAGATATCATTCTCTCTTCTTTCCCCTCCATTTCTTCAACCTTTACTGTTCATATAGATTCTGTTTACCAGGCGAGCTTCTTGACCACTTCACCACAGAGGTAGTCACCTCTATCTAGAGCAGAGGTTCTCAAACTGGGGGGCGTGAAGACAAATCAGGGGGGGCGCGAGCTTTTCCTTTGTACCCTTGGTTACAACGTTGATATTCTTGGTCAAGGTTGATGCACAACACCTACCTACCTACTTTATTATTAAAAATAAAAATAAGTTTCTCAAAGTTTCTAATTTCAAATTCTCGTTTTGTTATTCCATAATTTTAAATTCAGGTGTTTTAATTGAATGAATCTAATTTCACGTGCTGCCAAATATCTAGCAAGAAAATTGATCGTGAACTGGTGAAGACAAACTAAGGGCTATCTGGTTGAAAACTAAAATTTCTTTTAAAAAATACCGTTCTTGAGGATATTTGGACATTTTTGTGGATACAAGAGGGGTACATCCAATACTCATTTAGAGACATGTGTTATGTAAATGTCCTCTTCCTTTGCCTCGGCGGTTCTTCCGTCAAATCTCTAAATCGTCAAGTCGAAATATCTCTTCAAATCAAAATATGTCTACAGAATCTCCAGTTTTACGAGCTCCAATATTATGATGTGTTGAGACCTGAGGTTGTAAAACCAAACGGGGGTTATAACTCCCGGGTTATGACTGCATTGCATATCATTGACACAGACATAACCCTGGGCTTAAACCCCAACATAGTCGACCAGCCGTCGATCGACATTAATCGACGAGATTAATCTATGTTGTCGAGACAGTGTGGACAGCTCAGTCGACATCGATCGACGGCCGGTCGACTATGTGTGGACATGGACATACCTTAATTAATATACCTACTACCTACAGATCAATACTTCAAGGCGAATCTTCTTGCTCTAGATATTTATAGGTTCCTCATTTCACATTTCACTAGCTACCTACCTACTCTAGTACTTTCAAGGGAGAGGGGTCCTTCTTACCACTATCTTTCGTTTGTCCAAAATCTTCCAACTCTGGTTCAAGGTTCTATTAGGTGTCTGTGAGGTATTTTTCACCAATGCCTAAATGACCTCTGGCAAAGTTAATCTCTAATCTTTAGTCTCCAAATTATACCTCCAGAAACCTCTATTTGTTTGGTCTATACTCTATAACTTTAACTACTGAAATTATTCATGAGTTATTGACTTTCCTTTTCGTTTGATCTGCAGGCTGGGGTTGACATGAATTGTGCCCAAGCGGATTGGTTTGTTTTGTCCTGGAATCCGGCCAGACATTTCTACGAGAAATTGGGCGCCATCAACATCACCGAGAAGGAAGATTGGCATGTTTATCGGCTCAATAAGGACACGATGGCTCAGATATGCTCCAAATAGCTCCAAAGTAAATGGATCCCAAAGAGAAAGCAGTTCCTCCAAGAGGTTTTATTTTAAAGATTATCAGGGACACCATTGTTGATAAAGAAAGACTCCAAAGACTGACTGAAACTTGGTTGATGTTGCCCATCAATGTGAGTGAGAAAAGAACGGTCTATCGCAGTAGGTAACTGAATAAATATGCTGAATTCACTTTCAAAGAAGAATTTTCTCAGTATTAAAAAGAAGGTACAACACACACAATATACCAGGGACACCATTGTTGATAAAGAAAGACTCCAAAGACTGACTGAAACTTGGTTGATGTTGCCCATCAGAAGTTGCCCAGAAAAGAACGGTCTATCCCAGTAGGTAACTGAATAAATATGCTGAATTCACTTTCAAAGAAGAATTTTCTCAGTATTAAAAAGAAGGTACAACACACACAATATACCAGCTATTGTAGAGCAACAGAGCCAAAGCTCCGGAGTTACATTTTCAGGGAGATTTTCTGAATAAAATATACAAGTTTAATTTCTTTGTGAAAACTTTCCCTGGTGTTCTTTGTTCTGAGCTTGTTTTCAGGGAGGCCGAAAATTATACGCGAACTTTGCCACGAACCCACACCTGCTGACAAAACGTAATAATGTAGAAAGTCTGCACACCGTGTGGGGTTTCTTCCCCGGGGATAATTCTTTGTATGTCTATTGTTTCCCCATTAGCTTCTGTATTATTTTTTCATATGAATATCCATTTTTGCTTCCCTCATCCTGGGGAAAGGGAAGTCTTTGTGTTTTCTTTACTGATAATTTCCTGTATTGAAAAGTTAACTTTCTGTGAGGGTACGAGGTAAAGGCATATTCTTGGTTAAGATTTTTTTTTTTTAAATTAAATCCTCCTTAGTAATGAAAATTTAATGTGATGTACCCAGATGGCTACTCTAAACTTAAAAGGGTATTTCGAAAAGACAAGCAATCCTACCTGGCTTTTTTCCATGTTTCAATAAGGCTTTCACCTTTTGCTTTATTCTACCGTTCATTAATTCCCCCACCTCCTAAATCTCTCTCTCTCTCTCTCTGATGTGTTTGTTTCTCAGTTTATTGTTATTATTCTTCAATAAATTATCCTCATTTAATATAAACTCAGCAGCCTCCAGTTTACCCTTTGTTTCTGCACCTCCAAATTTCCCCTCCGAACTTTGAACTCTCTTACTCTCATTTTGAGCTTGTTTCTCAGTTTATTGTTATTATTCTTCAATAAATTATCCTCATTTAATATAAACTCAGCAGCCTCCAGTTTACCCTTTGTTTCTGCACCTCCAAATTTCCCCTCCGAACTTTGAACTCTCTTACTCTCATTTTGAGCTTTCAGGAATAGTAATGTGTTATTGGTTGACAGCATAATTATGTATAATATTATGTAGGTGCCTTACCTGTAAAACATTTTGTGATTCCCACAGTATGGTGAAATTTCAAAATTTTACTTGGAAGAAAAAAATACCATTGTAAATAGGTTTAATCTTTAATGTGATGAAAACATTTAAAACATTGTATAGGTATTTATTTATTTAATGGTTAACCATGAAAAAGCCAACATACAATACAAAACAAAGAAATTGGTCCATATCTTTCTACATACGAGTTTATTAGTCTGACACTTCCTTCTGATAGGTAGAAAATGAGAAAAATTTACAGGGTGTCTTGTCTTGTCTTGTTCCCTTTGTGAGGGGGAAAATTTCCCTTAGAATCCTTTTAAACATAACGAGTATTACATACATACCTACACTTCTACCTTCTAGTCTGTAGAGTGAATCACCCTATTGTAGACAATAAAATTAGACATCGATTGTGGTCAAACTCCCATTTACCAAAAATCTTTTCAATTAACAGACAAATTTCTCAAATCTCACCACCGATGGCATTGACTCATCCCACAGGATGTGGCTTGAATGAGGAAAGAACAGAATATACCTCATTTATACTGGTATAGGTCGAGACTGAAAAGAAAAAAAAAATAAGGTAAACAAATATGTAAATTCCAATTTGACTTCCACATTGATGACGTCATTGTAAACGAAAATATAAATTCCAATTTGACTCCTTTGGTGACGTCATTGAAAAAGAAAATATAAATTCCCATTTGATTCCCACATTACGTCATTGTGAACAAAAATATAAATTCCAATCCGACTCCTACGTTGATGACGTCATTGTGAACGAAAATGTAAATTCCAATTTGACTCTTTTGATGACGTCATTGTAAAAGAAAATATAAATTCCAATTTGACTCCTTAGATGTCTTCATTGTAAACGAAAATATAAATTCCAATCTGACTCCCACATTACGTCATTGGGGCGCCAAATTCGAGTCTTCGGAACAGAAGTACGAGTTCTGCATCGAGTAAAGTCTATCGATAGGATTCAGGGCCGCCGGAGCCGCCGAGCTGTTCTGGAGAAACATGGCGGCCACGTGATGGGGTGCCCCTAGTGTTGAATTAGAGTAACTAGAACTGAATCCGTACAAGGCTGCGCCAGTAGACTCGAGAGGTTTCTGATGATGATGGTGACTTGGATGCGAATGGTGATGGTGTGAAGAGGGAGTGTAATAGTCTGAAACAGAGATGTTTAGAAGAAGCATTTAGGCCGCCGGAGCCGCCGAGCTGTTCTGGAGAAACATGGCGGCCACGTGATGGGGCGCCCCTAGTGTTGAATTAGAGTAACTAGTACTGAATCCGTACAAGGCTGCGCCAGTAGACTCGAGAGGTTTCTGATGATGATGATGGTGACTTGGATGCGAATGGTGATGGTGTGAAGAGGGAGTGTAATAGTCTGAAACAGAGATGTTTAGAAGAAGCATTTAAGAATTAAATATCCTTCCATAGTTATTGAGAAAATTTGATGGCTATACCTTAATATGCCACGATGTTGCCAAAGAGAATGGCAGGGAAATATGGGGAAAATTCAACACACCCGTTTCTATTTAAACAATAAACTTTGGATGTGCTAGCATTCCCAGTAAAGGTAGTTACTGGCAATTCTTGTGTATTTTAAGAGACAAGATTAACTTGGGGTTTAGATACCTACTTGATTATACGTTAACGTTACACTAGTGACTAGAGAGCAGGTAAGCAGGCTATTATAAAATGCTCTATCAGCATGCTCTTATGACGAAAACTACGGACGGATGCGGCATACCTAAATATCATTATTTTCCAAATTTTATACATTTTTTAATGTTTTCACAGTGAAACATTATGGATATTTTTATTACATTCTGAAAACGAAAATGTTTCGTTTAATGTTTTTAGGTAGATACCTACCTATGTGTTCAGGGTGGATCATTTTTTGTAGAGGCATAAAGGCAGAGACATCAATGGTTGGAAATGGGGAATATTTTAAAGAGGTGAGAAATCCCTTTGAAGGCAGATAGTCAAATGCCTAAGATTACTTTAAGGTCCTACAATTTTGGAAGCAGGTAGACTCAGGAAGCGAAAAACTTACCATTAGAAATAAACCGCCGCTCTGTAGTACAATGGAGAACCGATTTGTAGAAACTGTCTTCATTACTATCCCCCAGCTCATCTTTCATAGACAAATAGTTTTGGTGATGGTGCGAGGGGTCATTCAAAGTGCTACCTCCGCCAGTGTCTGTGTCACTGCAGCTTGTTTCATTCATGAAGCTTGGAGGGCCCCCATGTGGACCTGAGATAAATAGTGAGATGGTTATCATGAGGTGCGGATTAGTGAGGGGACAAATTTTGCTAAAACTATCAGAATGATGAAAAACCAACACTAGTGTTGATTCGGCTGATTAAGAACTGGACCAGATGTGGAAACAGGTACCGACATTGGCAAGGACTTTTCATTACACAAACCACCCTCTGTCTGCTTTTTGAGTAAAATTTGTAAACTTTCAAAGATGATAACTTTTACAAAGTCAGAGAGCACACTCATCTGCTTTTGTACAAACATGAAATTTCATGACACTATGTACATACATTGAGTAGAACAGAACGGTGACTAGTTGACTACCCTTCTTTCGACTTTAAATCACAATAAAAAAAAGATTAAAAGTGGTCAATAGAATGGTGGTCATTAGTTGACACCTACAATAAATGAGACGCGCACTTCCAATTTTATTTAATAAAATGCCAATTACTCTGTTACACTGCCATAGAGGTGCTAAAAGCTTCAGACCCAGGTCTATCAGACGGTCTGAGGGTGAATGGTTGACATAAGGTAGGTACTTACATAATCAATCACACAATTCTACGTCTAAAAATATGAACAATTCCATGGTTTTACCTCTCAAGTCGTCAAAACGATTGCAATCCCAGAGAGAAACACCAAAATCCTACGATCGACTTGTACCGAAGCTCTCACATTCAAACACTCAGGCGCATAGGGTACTCTTTCCTCTAGTAGTGTACTCTGTATACGCACAGTTCGAACTGTGAAGAGACACAAACAAGATGTCTGTGTGCTCTAACCACTGCAATCTTATCAGTGTCTTATCAGGTGATAAAGAGGAACTGCTCAGGTTAACCCTTTCAAACAAAAGTGTCCAATTGTAAGAAGGACGTGAATAGGAGGAAGGTTCCCCGATTTACACCTAGACAAATTTTATGACTTGATTTGGACTCGAACCACCAACCTCCAGATCCAAAGTCCAACGCGTTAACAACTGCACCAACACATGTTGGCAGTACAATAATAATACCTAGTAAGAAGAAGAAAATAAGGATTCTTCTTCTATCTGTCTCATAAAACTTTGCATAACAAAGCGGCCTTGGTATTTTGGGAGGGGAGAATAAGAGGGGGGGAGAAGGAAGGGGGAAATGGTGGGAGGAGAGGGGAAGGATGAAGGGAAAGAGGGGAAGTGGAAGGTAATATTGAGGGAGATGCCAAGTGTGGCAAGGAATGTGTGGAGACAGTCGAAACTTGGAGGTAATATTATTAGAAGACAAAATTAAATGCAGGTGTGTGTGTGGAAACTCACTCATTGTTCTCTACTTCCTCTTCCTGTGTAAAAGGGAGAGAATACATAGGAACAAAAAAAGGGGAAGAAAGGATTGGGAAGGAAAGATTATAAAAGGAAAACGGAGGAAACACACATAAATAAGGGAAGAAGAAATGGCGAAAAGAGAATTAGAAATAAATAACGAAAAAAGGAATAGAAGTCATGGTCTCGCTTTAGAAGTAGAGGCAAATCATACAGAAATGGAGGAGTAAGCAAAAGCACATTAGAAAGACAGATACCCATTCCCTTATTTCTTGGAAGAGAAGGTCCAAAAGAGGTAGAGAGGGGACTAGAAAGAAAAGTGGAAGGATGAAATAAAAGGTTCCAAAGAGGAAGAAAAAGAGAAGGGGGCTAGAAAGAAAAGTGGAAGGGGAAGAGACGGCAATATTATTATGGATATTAAAATATAAAAGGTTGCAATATGTTACACAAATATAGGAGTACTGTGTGTGTGTATGTGATGGTGCAGTTTATACGTATAGGACTTATAATATTATGAGACGTAGGAGAAAGGGGAGGCATACATTGAAGAGAAGTACATAGAAGAAAATTAAGATATAACCATTGTCAGATGTACATACTCGTAACTAATCTATGGGAAAATAGGCTCACTCAGAGTCTAGAAAATTTCCTAAAATAAGTATTAAGATCAAATATCTAATCAATATTCAGCACCCATTAAGGGAGAGTGGATGCAAATCAAAAAGATTAACTACCTACCGAAAAATTAGAAAAAAACTCCAATTCCCTAGTCTCATTGAAAACGTGTTTAGATACAGTAGTACCTACCTGTTCTATGTCGATAATAGATATACATTTCCAGAATAAAAAACCTCAAACTGAGTTCGGAACCATTCAGAAAGACAGCTGAGACAGGCTAGTCCTTACCATTTACCAAGAGAAGCAGGTCAGACGGTCTGAATCAGTTCTTACCTATCATAGTCCGAGCGGCAGTACAGCTTATTCTCCCTAGTGAAGCAGGAATGGGCCAAGCTATGTCCACACTCAACACAGGCCACGCAGTTCTCATGATAGGAAATATCGGCCACACGTAACAAATAGCGATCCGTGATTGGACGGCCACAGCTGCCGCACTCCTTCATGTTGGGCATACTGACTGGTCTCTGTTATCTGGAAATAGACAAATAGGGTATGGGTACTTTTGAGTAGATCTTGAGACATTTAGACGAGAAAATTAAAATATTGGTAGAAGATATTAAAAGTAAAGGCTCAAATTTCACTGAACTTGAAGCCTAAAATCGAAGGCACTTTTCAGAAGAGGAACTTAACGGCACAGACACACTGACACAGTATAGTCATCGTCCTGCTTTCGTACAGCAGGTATAGGAACAACCATTAATGGGTCTGTAACTTCGTACACTTTGTAGTCCTAAAGAATAAAATTGGATAATTCATAGAAAAACCTTAACCATATTCTTGGAATGAAAAAGTTCCTCCTTTTATGGTCACGTGTCACACCACTTTGTGGATAGAAAACACGATGAAACATCAAAAATGTGAGCGACATAAAAAGTTGTTATTTTTTATGAAACCAACTTCAGATTACCCCTTCTCCAAAACGTGAAATATTACACCAGATAAGCGAGCATTTCCGTAGAAAATCACCTATCATTAAATTCTAGTTTACCCAATAAAAAACAATGTTTCAATTTTGTAACTCTTTGCCTCTTTTTTTTTTATACTTTTTATACTTTCCGTATGTGTAATGTGTTTGTGTAGCTATTTTTTTCACTCCTATTGTAGGAAAGGGTGCTTTCGTGTGCTTTCTAAATTGTTGAAATGAAGGGGTGCAGATTTTTTTTCCCGAGTCTCCCTAATAATGGATGATTATACCTACGTTCTCAAGCCTACCTGCAAGTAGGCACAAACATACCTTTGAGTATGCAGGTACTACTGATAATAGTGGGAACGAAATGGCATTAGTTCAAAGTCAATGGAGAAAAAAACTGGATAGGTATGTTTAATTAAAAGCTTTTATAACATTTGGTACATCTACTAAAAAAGGACGTGAGGTAAAAGTACGTTACATATACCTACCTTTAGATACCTTATAGTTACTCAATCCTCCGAATATTTGGAATAATACAAGTAGGAGGTAGGTGTCAAAATCTACATTCATTTGAATTTTCATCCCTGACACCTCCTGCAGTTTTGATGAAAATGGATCACGTTCCAGATTTGAACAGCGGACTAACTTTTCCGACACACAAAAGATTTTTCCAAACAAAGACTGATGGATATTTGATACTTTCAGATTTATTTGGGAGTTAACTTATTCATAATGAAAAGTCAATTTTCGCCCCCAGGAAAACCAGACTTTATTGAGTCCAGAATTCAAAATCCTTTTTTTAATCTTATTATAAATACCAAGATGTCAATTCATAGTCATACAGTCAGTTGTAGTCCGTGGACATAAAATGTTGATTTTTCTAGACACAGAAAATGTTTTCTACATAAATGCTTCGAAAAATCGCACTCTTTATGCTTTTCCTTTATCACTATTACCACCTATTTTATGGATACGAAGTGAAGTATACTATCTATCTAGATACCTAAGCTGGCTATGTTAAATCTAACACAAATTTTCATTATCCTTGTAGGTGTAATGTCAACCTGTCAACACGAACGTTCTGTTTATTTTGACGATAAGGATTACCCCATAGTGTTTTGTCCAGATAACAAAGAAATATACCATCCCCTCCCTCCCTTTCTTTCATCTATAACTTTTCCAAAACAATAACAACAGAAGCACCTGTACTCTCCCCATTTTTGCCATTTCATCTCACTGCCCTGAATTTATATTTCAAAAAGGCTACCTACCGAAAAAAATCGCACAAAAAGGCGTATCTATGGTGTAATCCGAGGTAGTGGGGCGGGCGGAGTGAGATTAAGTGAGCTTTTAACACGGGTCATGTAATGACATTTGAGCTGTGTTTTGGCTTTTTAAAGTTTTTAATATGAGACCGCTAGCATACGGTTTTATAACACGCGTCATCCTGTGGGATGGTTTACAACTCCAGGATCTCTAGTCCCCCTCTCCCTTTCTCTAGAAAACCTCATAAATAATAAACATCGGCCTAGTTTTACTTTCATAACGCCTCCAAGTGTGTAGACATTGTAGAAGGGAGTAATTTCACTATTGCTGATGTGAGAAATTTCTTTTGAAAAGAAAGTGAGAGTGAGATTTGTTGTGAGAGAAATTCTTTTGAGAAAAGTTGATTAGATTAGTAGTGTGGTAAAGTCGTGTGGGGAGGGGAGGGGGCATTTCATTTTGGATCTAAATAAATACTAATGACCTTGACACACGACTAGGTTCTATTACTGGTGAATAAGTGGCAAGGGAGGAACTCTAGGAACTAGACATTTTAGAAAGCAATATTTTGGAAAGGCATTTAGAAATGAACTTATAGGAAAGTCAGATCGATCTCCCAGTACAAAGCTACAAAGTGTGAGAGTTGGAAAGCCATCGATCATCGATTTCCATTTCCACGTATTTTCTTTTGTCATCTTTACTCTTATTCTTCCCCATTTCCCTCTCTCCTCTCTCTCTATCTCTCTCTCTCTCTCTCTCTCTCTCTCTCAGTGGTCAGAACAGGAGGTCATAGATTCAAGTATGTACCTACCTAGATACCTAATTATGGAACTATTAATTTATTCATCTAATAAACCTTTTTGTATTTTTAAGATAAGATCTGGAATACCCATATTCAAGGGCTATGCTAGTCGCATGAGGATAAACTATAAAATTGAGGACGTTAGGACAGGACAGTCTGAAAGCTCAAAGTGTCGGGCTGTCGGGCCTTGCTTTCCCCCCAGATCACAATATTGTGCACCCTCCCCCTACCCATCATATTTCACTTTCCTGGCAACAGATTGAACTGATTTTTCTTTCAACTTTTTTTCTCCTATCCTCCTTCTGCCCTTTTTCTTAGAAAAAAACCTCGGTCTTATTATTTTTCATATAGCCCCCTTCCCCCTACTTTCCACTGTCTGGCTGGAGTTGTCAGGATTGAATTTTAAATTAGATCACACCGGGTTGCCACGAAGTCTTCAGCGGTGAGTGTTTTTTATTGTGAGAGTAGAAGTTTTTCAATTTTGAAAATAACCTAGGTAAGAATAGGTATAACGCGTATAACAGTATAATACAATGAGAAGAGATTATCTTTGCTACCTCTTTATGTCAACTTTCATCAAACACTTCTAGGAATAGCACTCTAATTTTCCTCCCTTAAGAATAGAACTGAAGTATACTTTTATTTGGGGTCAAATTATTTATAGGTACCTGGTAGGTATCCACAGTTCTAGAACTAGAACTTGGTAAATAACTCGTAAAATGTTTGAGCTAAAATGATAAAATTTATAGATATTATGTATAAAGAAATTGAAATAGTGAAATAAATACCTATCCATAGCTCACATAAATGTTCCCAATTTTTCAATGTGTCTCTTCACAAAGCTATTAAGAACCCCCCAGAAAGGAAGTTCAGGTCGCCAATTAAGGTGTCATCACTCCATTAACCCCAACGGAGACGGTTATTATGGAAAGTGTGTCCACCCTATCTTGTAGTATCCTAGGGGACCCATTCCAGGGGTTAATTGCTCTACGGACACACATATCCGGAATCTACGAATTTCTAAAGGAACTCAAACACCCAAATAACAAGTAGGTAAGTACCTACCTAGTACTTGCATAAATTATCAACAGGGGGTCGCACCCTAAAACACTAAACAGTAGTATAAAATCTGGGTGATCACTTGATCGTAAACTGTAAATCCCTACTATTTTCTACAGAGTGGTACTTGTATAAAGGTGTGTCCACACATAGACGACGGCCGACGATCCATGTGAATCGACGACGTCGATCGACGGCCTATATGTTTGGTCACATCTTAAAGAAAAAAGAAGAACAAGGGGAAAATTTTAATAGAGCGATCTGATCTGTCAGTCTAAAATTAGCAATACTTGCTTCATGATGCCTGTGATCCTGACAATTTGATTTGATTAATATGTAGTTAACCCTTTTAATTTGACTTCCAATCCTTAATTCTTTTTCCAGGAGATATAAAATGCGACGTTTAGATGTTGAACCATTAAACATACTTAGTCAAATTTAAAAGCTGCTTTGAGTAAACTTAGTCACGGATGTTATTAATTCAGAAGACAAAATGAATTTTCGGAATAGAAAAACCATTAAATGAAATAAAATTAGTATTCCTATGAGCAAATACATGCATATAATTTCTGTATGAAACAACCCCTGGATCAGTGACATCCCATTCCTACAAGCAGATAGCAAAGGAAAGGCACCTGCTGACTGCTGAGGGGTAGAGAGGCAACATTTTGCTAATGGTAAATTAATATTCATTCGTGTAATCCTGTGACTCATAAGTTCTTTAAAATTTGACAAACCTTGTCAGGTTCGTAGGTAGGTAATTGATTTTCCTCTTCTTCTTCTTCTTTTTTTTTTTTTATTTCATTATTTATTGAAGGGATTTCCCAACTTTTCCAGGAGGTTCTAAACTGCATAAACCTCTGGCATTGGAGGGACAAGTGGAAACCCCTTTGAACTGTAAAAAGAGATTGAACTGTACCATTTGAACTGTCCTCACGAGGCTGAGTGCATCCCGAAATAAGCAGTATAGGTCATCGTCCGAAACTAGGCCAGTGGTTTAAAAGAATAGACAGTACCTAGGAACATATTAAAGATAGGTACAAGTACATAGGTGACAGTAAAATGCTGTTAGGTCAGCTGTTACCATAGGTAGGTATTTTACCAACATTATTGTCCTACCTTTTCATCAGGAGTGATGGTCTGTCTGATTTTGAGGCCGCAGGGTCTTTGTGACTTGATGAAGTGATGTGTACCTAACGGCTCAACGTCTTGTATTGGCGGTACAACAAAATCAGAAAACTTTTGAGAGGTTACCTATTGCAAATTAACGGTCCGTTTCTTGCCTTTTCCAAAAAGAACTTTTGCTTGATAATGTCTTGGGAAAATTTTGCTTACAAGCAGGTATACCTGATTGCACCTACTCACGTTACTAAAGGCACAAACAACTAGATAACCTAATGGTTTCAAAAAGAACGTTTGTGAAACTATCGATAGCAAGTGAACAAAAACTAAACGATATTCCGAAACTTGTACGACTTTTTATTAGTTTTCGAATTTTAAAATTGAAAATTTACAATGAAAAGAACCCAGTACAGACAGATTTACACCGGAGTTTTAAATTTATCAGCAAGAAAAAACTGAGACAAGAAAGTTGAACCGAATTTTTTTTATTCGACGGAAATTTTTTGAGATAAAAATTTCATCAAAAGCATTTCAAACATAAGTCAGTCGCCAAATATCTTTGGCGCCGGCGTTTTGGTTCATGGGACAGAGAGAGGCATCATGTATGTTTGTTTTTGAGATCTCGCTTCCGAGAGAGCGATGAAAAATTGGAAGGCGGTATCTCGACAAATGGGGAGGGGTTATAAAAGGAGGCCAGCTTTTTTTGTTGCTGTACGAGGGGAGAGAAATAATGTTTGGGGTGCGAGAGAAATTTCCCATTGCTCACTCACTAAAATGTTGTACGTTGTTGCTGTACGAGGGGAGAGAGATAATGTTTGGGGTGCGAGAGAAATTTCCCATTGCTCACTCACTAAAATGTTGTACGTTTTAGAGCGTCAGGTTTCAGAACTCCTTCTAGAACTTCTCTACATTAGAGCACAGTACTCAGATAGGTAGATGATACCTTTACATCTAATTTTACTGTAGGGGAAAAACCCATCCTAAGAAGCCCACAGCATCAGAGTGCAGAGCACGAGTTAGGTAGGTATTTATGTACCTACCTACCTAGTATCCCATGGTTTTCATCATCTCTTCAATTTTATTCCAATTTTGTTTTAAGATTGGTAATTATATCCAACCCTGTCCGTTTACTTTCAGTTATTCCCTTCAATTCATTGCCCAACCACGCTCGACGTTGCTTAACTTCCGTGTTCCGTCGGGAACGGGTGCATTCAACATGGCCCAGTAGAAATTATTAAAACTTGGCATTGGTACCTACCTACCTAACTACTTATTTTCTTGTCACGGGTTATTATTTAAAGTCATACCTACTCGTTCTATCTGCTTACAACTAAGTAATTTTATTAATAAGACAGTAATAATCTATGAATCTAGAATGAGCTCATAATTATTACCTAATTATTATAAACCCTGTTCCCAAATGCTAATTGATGGATGATTGGGAATTTTGGCATTTCCACCAACCACCAACTTGTGGGAATACCCTATTTTATTTGAAAATCTGACATCTCCACTAAACGGGTCCGTTCTGTAAATACATGTAAAAAGCCTTCAAAAATTTAGGTATGCAATGCGCAATGCATTTCAGTACCAACATTGCTGCACTTGGCAACGCTCCTTGTTTTTACAAATGGCGCTTAATTTTAAAATTTATTGAAATTTTTTGTCTGCGGTGAGTGCGGTGTTCAGAGAAAAAAACTTGAAAGAAAGGAAACTTGTGGACGTTTTTTGCCTGTTTCATTTTAATTTCGCAGATAATAGATAAATGAAAGTAAATCTCAAGTTATTTTCAGTGTACATGAACATCTCATGAAAACGTCGACACGGGTAAAATCACACTAAAGCATATTGCAATGAACTCCACTGCTGGCTCATCGGTAAGTGCCCAGTCTACCTAACTTTCCTTTTTTTTATATCAATTCAAGGAAATGTCAGTCTGCTATACAGTCAGGGGGCAATGACGTATTGTAGATTGAATCTTACATCTAAAGATTTGGAAAAAGAAAAAAAAAATCTGGCCAAAGTTCTGAAAGAGGTTTTTCAACTCTATTCAATTTTTACTCAATTTCTCTACTTTCTTTGACTCTCCAAGAAAATTTAGGTATGTGCAATGACAGCAATGCCCCCCCCTCCCCCCCATAGACCTCTTTCAGGCTGGAATCTACAATTTCATGGTATTACCTCAGAGGATGTTGGGCGATAGCATGAACATTCCTCAAGCTTTCAGTGGTAACATGACTAGACCTGGGAGTAAGTCTTATAATTATCATTAGGTGATTTTCATGTTGTATATCAATATCAACCAATATTGAATAATTGATCTCTTTTTCTTCAGTTGGCTCCAACAGCACAACAGCCCGGTGCTTCTGTCCAGGAATATTCCATCAAAGTCCCCAAGTAAGTGCCAATTATAACTCTTGGTTTCTACTAGAAAGTCATGTAGGTAGGTACCTACTCTAAACATACAGCAAGTCCCTATGTTCAAGCCGATTTGTGCAGGCACAATATTAATGCCAGTGGACAGTAAATTGGGGTTATGTCCATAGGCATTCTCCAGTTTCCACATTGTGACATGGTTTGTGGAAAAAAAAAATCTTCATTTGTATCAATTTGAATGGGATTAGGCTCATTTTAGCTCTTACTTTTTCCTCTACAAGTCACATCTTTTTAGAACAAGAGTATGCTAGGACTAGGACAATGACCTCAAATTTAACACTTTCCATGGTAATTTTTTTCAGGGATACGAATAAGAAGTATCATGTTATGAGATTCAATGGAGTTCTCAATGTGGATTTCACAAAATGGTCACAGGTCAAACTGGAAAGAGAAAACAACCTGAGAGACATCAAAGTAGAAGAGGAAATGCCCAAGTAAGTGTGATTTGAGGTTTTGTTTTCATTTTTCTAAAATTTTAAATCAATATTTGATTGCAATCTCTTTGTGGCGTCAAATTTTTTGGTGATGACTGAAGGCTGGATTGTTTTATTTTTCCTCATGAGGCTGAGTTGGCCCTACAACAGCGAGTCATATGTAGAATCAAGCAATTACATACCTATGCTCAATTTTGTCAACCCCACTGGGTCTCCCACATTTAACATTCCTTCTCATTTTTCAGATTTGGTGCAGGCAGTGAATTTGGCCGAGAAATCAAATTTTTTGGTGATGACTGAAGGCTGGATTGTTTTATTTTCCTCATGAGCCCAAGGTGGCTCTACAACAGCAAGTCATATGTAGAATCAAGCAATTACATATTATGTTCAATTTTGTCAACCCCACTGGGTCTCCCACATTTAACATTCCTTCTCATTTTTCAGATTTGGTGCAGGCAGTGAATTTGGCCGAGAAGCTAAGGATGAAGCCAGAAGAAAGAAGTATGGTATAATTGCCAAGAAATACAAGCCTGAAGATCAACCCTGGATTCTCAAATCAGGAGGGAAAACTGGCAAAAAGTAAGTGATTTGTTTAGCTAGTAAATTTGCTATTAAGATGAAGGAAGCCAGCCTAGTTAGCTTAGTTGGTAGTGCGTCTGCCTTGTAAGTGCTAGGCCACGGGTTTGATTCCCGCCCGGGGCAGATTTTATTCTGATGGGATAATGTTCGTTCTCGGAACGGCTGACTTCCTCCTATCCTGTCTTCCTTCTCTCTTCGATTTTGGGATGATAAGACCATAGCAGTTACAGTTCCTTCTGTCAAACCTCTTCAAAAAAGAAGAAGAAAAAAAAAAAAAAGATGAAGAATCCAAAGATCCAATTGTTGAAACCTGCATTGCTAACAACCAAAGTAGCAACAAAGCAATATAAAACACTTTTTTCAAACAATCAAGTACTGTCCCAAATAAGTACTATGTCCCAAACAATGACATATTAGCTTTAACATTTATGTTTTGTAATATAAAAACCTTCTCTTCTTTCAGATTCAAAGGAGTGCGGGAAGGTGGTGTGGGGGAGAATGCTGCCTACTATGTTTTCACTCATGGAAAAGATGGTGCTTTAGAGGCTTTCCCACTGACTGAATGGTACAACTTTCAGCCTATACAGAGATACAAGCATTTGTCTGCTGAGGAGGCGGAAGAAGAGTTTGGCAGGTAAAGATCTGGTGATTTCCTTCATAGGCACATTGTCAGCCAATCCAATATAATGAGTAAAGAAAGTTAGGAAGGGGAACGAAAACCTTTGATCACCAAGGTCATGTATTATTAATTATTATGCTTTTTGGAAACCAGATCCTCGATTGCCCTCACGAGACTGAACCCAGTCTTAAATAGCCATCATTAGTTGGTATTACCAGACAAGCACCAGGGCCTGACTACAATATTACAGCTAAATGTTGTGGGCCCTAACTTCCATCATAGTATTAATAGTGAACTTTAAGGAGACCCATGTTTTTCATTAATCTTTCTCTTTGATTGTGTCCCACTTATTAGCGAGTTTGCAACCAAATTTAGAGTTTGAACTCTTTAACGTTATTTGACGAAAACTCGTTTCTGCGCATGTTTTGGTCAACTTACGTCTTACCTTTCGGTTATCGTCAGGTAAGTTAGGGGTGCAAAAATTATCATTTCACTTCTTACCATTGTTTCCTTTTCATTTATTATTAGACGGAACAAAGTGATGAACTACTTCTCGCTCATGTTACAAAAGCGGCTGAAGAACACGGAAGAGGGAGAGCCAGAGGAAGAAGGAGAACTGAAGAAAGGAACGAAGAAGAAAGGGAAGAAGGAGAAGGACCTGAAAATCTCCGACATGGACGAGTGGATGGATTCGGATGTGGATGAGTCATCGGACGAGGATGGAGATGGAAAGTGAGTTGATTTATAGATTTCTCTGTAAAATTTTCTCCAAGTGAGTTTATTAACATCACTTTATAACTGCTAAAGGCCCGTTCCCACTAAAGTTGTCATTAAAAAAAATAATAATAATAATAATAATAAAAAAAAAATCGTGTCGTGCGTAGTGAGAACACACTTTTAAATTAGGTACATTGCCTACAAGGAGGCTGTCCCTCAGGAGTAAACCAACACCAATTCTTTCAGGGATTGACCAATGATCTATGGATTTTATGGTACCAGAGCTTCGAGAACATAATACGATGGGATGACGGATCATTACCTAGGTTTACGCCCTTATCTTACCCGTATTAGAGCTATGGTGGTGGCGAGGTGCGCCAGTGTGGATTTAAGGCCGGTTCCCACTTGTCTTTCGGGAAAAAAAGAAAAAAAATCGTTTCGTGCGTAAGTGGGAACACTCTCATTTAAATTACCTACTTTGCCTACTTACAAGGACATTCGAAAAAAAATCGGATGAAATGCACGACTTCTTTTATTAAATTCGTGCACTTTGTATTTATTCTGTGTTTCTCTCCTGTTTCTCCCCAGGAAAGACGAAGACGACGAGGATGACGAAAAGAAGAAAAAGAAAAAGAAGAAGGAGCAAGCCAAAAAGAATTTGAGCAAGAAAAAGAAGAAGGGGAGTGATGAAAGTGCATTCGAAGAGAGCGATGATGGAGATGAAGAGGGAAGAGAGCTGGACTACATATCCGACTCTTCAGAAGAGTGAGTACCTACCATAAAATACACGAGACCTTGTTTGGACTTTTTAGTCTCATTAGAGCGGGATAAACAAGGTATATTCTATTCTACCTGCTAAGCATAGTAGTGCCAGCCTAGGTATCTTGGAGGGTAGAGCGTCTGTAAGCGCCAGGTCGTGGGGTCGATTTCCGCCCGGGGTGGATTTTATCCAAAATAGATATGAGACTGGAAAGTTCCTTTACAAGGTCTTATCTACTTCAAGGGTAAAGTTTACAGTTATGTAGTTCATCCTTGTTTAAGTTGTTCCTTCCTCCCTCATTTCTTCAATGTTCATCTGTGTGATACTGTGATCTGTGGTAGGTACAAAAAAATCTAGTTATTTATAAATTTACTATTCTTGACTATCTTGTTTGTTTGTTTCCAGTGTGTCGGATCACGAAGAGAAAGCTCGCAAGGAACTGTCCGGTGCTATCTACTTCAAGGGTAAAATTTACAGTTATATAGTTAATCCTTGTTTAAGTTGTTCCTTCCTCCCTCATTTCTTCAATGTTCATCTGTGTGAGACTGTGATCTGTGGTAGGTACAAAAAAATCTAGTTTCTTATAAATTTACTATTCTTGACTATCTTGTTTGTTTGTTTCCAGTGTGTCGGATCACGAAGAGAAAGCTCGCAAGGAACTGTCCGGTGTGACCGAGGAGAAAGCTCTTCGTAAACTTCTCAACTCTGACGATGAAGATGATGAGGACGAAGATGAAGAAGAGGAAAAGAAAAGTGAACCGGAGGACGAGGAGAAGGAAGAAAAGGAAAAAGAAGAGAAGAAGGAGAAAAAGAAGAAGAAAACCAAGGATAAGAAGACGAAAGGGAAGGAGGCGAAAGACAGCAAGGAGACGAAGGACGAGAAGGCGACAGGAGAGAAGGAGAAAGCTGAAGGTGAGAATACCTTTTTTGTTTATCCTGCTGGGATAGGACGGAGAAGTCCCTTTGCCCTCTCTTTCCCTTTTGTATATTGTAATTTTCGGGTGGTAATGGTATGGTGCAAGACAATGTTCAAATTCCCTATTTTCCACCACTACCATCATGAAAATTGCGATAAGAAAATACGCGTAGTGTTAAAAATGTCGGAGGTTTAGTGGCAACGCGCATGCTTGCCGTGTTGAAGGTCTCGGGTTCGATTCCCAGGGTTGACAAAAAAAAAAAATGCACTACTACTTATTTTCTTGTCACGGGTTATTATTTAAAGTCATAGGTACCTACTCGTTCTATCTGCTTACAACTAAGTAATTTTATTAATAAGACAGTAATAATCCATGAATCTAGAATGAGCTCATAATTATTACCTAATTATTATAAACCCTGTTCCCAAATGCTAATTTTATTGATGGATGATTGAGAATTTTGGCATCTCCACCAACCACCAACTTGTGGGAATACCCTATTTGAAAATCTGACATCTCCACTAAACGTGTCCCTTCTGTAAATACATATAAAAAGCCTTCAAAAATTTAGGTATGCAATGCGCAATGCATTTCAGCACACCAGTACTGTGCACTTGGCTACATTGTCAGCCAATTAAAAATAATAAATAAAGAAAGTTAGGAAGGGGAACCGAAACCTTTAATCACCAAGGTCATGTATTATTATGCTTTTTGGAAACCAGATCCTCGATTGCCCTCACGAGACTGAACCCAGTCTTAAATAGCCATCATTAGCTGTTGGTATTACCAGACAATCAACAAGGTCTGACTACAATATTACACCTAGCTAGCATCATAGCATTCATAGTGAACTTCAAGGAGACCCATGTTTTTCATTAATTGATTTTGATTTCGTTTATCCTACTTATTAGCGAATTTTTGCAATTAAATTTAGAGTTTGAACTCTTTAACGTTATTTGACGAAAACTCGTTTCTGCGCATGTTTTGGTCAACTTACGTCTTGCGTTTCGGTTATCGGCAGGTGAGTTAGCGGTGCAAAAATTATTATTTCACTTTTGACCATTGTTTCCTTTCCATTTATTATTAGACGGAACAAAGTGATGAACTACTTCTCGCTCATGTTACAAAAGCGGCTGAAGAACACGGAAGAGGGAGAGCCAGAGGAAGAAGGAGAACTGAAGAAAGGAACGAAGAAGAAAGGGAAGAAGGAGAAGGACCTGAAAATCTCCGACATGGACGAGTGGATGGATTCGGATGTGGATGAGTCATCGGACGAGGATGGAGATGGAAAGTGAGTTGATTTATAGATTTCTCTGTAAAATTTTCTCCAAGTGAGTTTATTAACATCACTTTATAACTGCTAAAGGCCCGTTCCCACTAAAGTTGTCATTAAAAAAAATAATAATAATAATAATAATAAAAAAAAAATCGTGTCGTGCGTAGTGAGAACACACTTTTAAATTAGGTACATTGCCTACAAGGAGGCTGTCCCTCAGGAGTAAACCAACACCAATTCTTTCAGGGATTGACCAATGATCTATGGATTTTATGGTACCAGAGCTTCGAGAACATAATACGATGGGATGACGGATCATTACCTAGGTTTACGCCCTTATCTTACCCGTATTAGAGCTATGGTGGTGGCGAGGTGCGCCAGTGTGGATTTAAGGCCGGTTCCCACTTGTCTTTCGGGAAAAAAAGAAAAAAAATCGTTTCGTGCGTAAGTGGGAACACTCTCATTTAAATTACCTACTTTGCCTACTTGCAAGGACATTCGAAAAAAAAATCGGATGAAATGCATGACTTCTTTTATTAAATTCGTGCACTTTGTATTTATTCTGTGTTTCTCTCCTGTTTCTCCCCAGGAAAGACGAAGACGACGAGGATGACGAAAAGAAGAAAAAGAAAAAGAAGAAGGAGCAAGCCAAAAAGAATTTGAGCAAGAAAAAGAAGAAGGGGAGTGATGAAAGTGCATTCGAAGAGAGCGATGATGGAGATGAAGAGGGAAGAGAGCTGGACTACATATCCGACTCTTCAGAAGAGTGAGTACCTACCATAAAATACACGAGACCTTGTTTGGACTTTTTAGTCTCATTAGAGCGGGATAAACAAGGTATATTCTATTCTACCTGCTAAGCATAGTAGTGCCAGCCTAGGTATCTTGGAGGGTAGAGCGTCTGTAAGCGCCAGGTCGTGGGGTCGATTTCCGCCCGGGGTGGATTTTATCCAAAATAGATATGAGACTGGAAAGTTCCTTTACAAGGTCTTATCTACTTCAAGGGTAAAGTTTACAGTTATGTAGTTCATCCTTGTTTAAGTTGTTCCTTCCTCCCTCATTTCTTCAATGTTCATCTGTGTGATACTGTGATCTGTGGTAGGTACAAAAAAATCTAGTTATTTATAAATTTACTATTCTTGACTATCTTGTTTGTTTGTTTCCAGTGTGTCGGATCACGAAGAGAAAGCTCGCAAGGAACTGTCCGGTGTGACCGAGGAGAAAGCTCTTCGTAAACTTCTCAACTCTGACGATGAAGATGATGAGGACGAAGATGAAGAAGAGGAAAAGAAAAGTGAACCGGAGGACGAGGAGAAGGAAGAAAAGGAAAAAGAAGAGAAGAAGGAGAAAAAGAAGAAGAAAACCAAGGATAAGAAGACGAAAGGGAAGGAGGCGAAAGACAGCAAGGAGACGAAGGACGAGAAGGCGACAGGAGAGAAGGAGAAAGCTGAAGGTGAGAATACCTTTTTTGTTTATCCTGCTGGGATAGGACGGAGAAGTCCCTTTGCCCTCTCTTTCCCTTTTGTATATTGTAATTTTCGGGTGGTAATGGTATGGTGCAAGACAATGTTCAAATTCCCTATTTTCCACCACTACCATCATGAAAATTGCGATAAGAAAATACGCGTAGTGTTAAAAATGTCGGAGGTTTAGTGGCAACGCGCATGCTTGCCGTGTTGAAGGTCTCGGGTTCGATTCCCAGGGTTGACAAAAAAAAAAAATGCACTCGTGTGGGTATTCCGATTGGTAATATTTCAATGAGTTATTTTCTGATCTTCTAGTGGTGGGTTGTTGACCCTAAATGGGAAGTATTTTGTCTCTTGTTGCCCATCTGATGAAACACTATGGGATAGGCCTGCTATGACATGAGTCGTGTACTCGTGTGGGTATTCCGATTGGAAATATTTCAATGAGTTATTTTCTGATCTTCTAGTGTTGGGTTGTTGACCCTAAATGGGAAGTATTTTGTCTCTTGTTGCCCATCTGATGAAACACTATGGGATAGGCCTGCTATGACATGAGTCTAAGGGTGTGTCCACACATAGTCGACCGAAATCGTCCATACTGCCTCGACAACATTGATCGACGGCCGGTCGACTGTGTTTGTACACACCTTAATATAGCAGTTGTTTCATTGCTGGGAAATGTAAACTGCGGCGAAACACTAATTTTTCCCTCACAGGATGTAAATTTTGATTCCAAATTTCTCCACTTTGATTTCAGAATCTCCAAGCTCTGTGAGCAGCGACAGTTCTGATGACGAAGGCAAGAAGAAGTCTAATCCTAGCAAATCTAATGGTAAACCAGCCGACACCAACAGTGCAGAGACCAACAGTAATGCTAAACGTGCCATAGCGGCAGCTTCATCATCTCAGGAAAATCCGGCCAAGAAAGCAAGACTAGATCCAATCAATTTCAAGTAAGTTTAATTTTCTGTTCTTTTATTTAAAGTTAAGGAAAGTCTTTGTGGATTTGATTCCCGGCCGGGGCGAACTTTGTCCTAAACAGATAAGGTTCGTTCTCGGAACGGCTGGCTTTTTCCTATCTTGTACTCTTTTTCAAAATTATCTTCAATTTCGAGACGATAAGATACCCATCTCTTTCTCTCTCTAGCCTTCTTCTTTTTATAACGGCTTTCATTGAACTAAACTCCAGTTTCACTGACTTTTAAGTCAATACGTACCATCGTCACACTTACGTGGGTTCGAGTACATGTCTAAGTTGTGGTACATATTACCTTCATTATTGCAATCGTACAGACTACAGGAACCACTCCAGTAATAGGTACTCTGATACCATTTATACTCGTACAATAGAATGAAGTAAAAACCCTGGATTCCCTCATTTGACTATCTTGACAATAATACCAAATTAAATAATAAAAACGATAGTACATAATGATTTCATAAATAAATTAACTTTATTTCCTAATATTTACAATAGCTTGCATTCTACAAAAAATCATCCTTAACTATGGGCATAAATTCAACCCTAGGTTTTTACATAAATAATAATATTACAAATTACAAGTAGGTAGGTAAGGTAATGCATGATCATTATGAACTTCATCAGTCACACACATTTACTCACGCACTCACTCACTAAAAAAGAAAAAAAAAAAAAAAAAAATCCTCAGTCCAATAACATTGTACATATTTTTTGTTTCAGTGACTCGGGTATATCGGAGGAGGCAGTGCGAAGATATCTGATTCGGAAACCCATGACCGCCACCGAACTCCTGCAGAAATTCAAACGACCCAAAACCAACCTCAGTTCCGAGCAGCTAGTCACAGTTATGACAAGTATATTGAAAAGAATCAACCCTACCAAGCAAACCATCAAGAATAAGATGTACCTGTCGCTGAAACCATCCTAGAGATCGATGGACCATTCCTTGAAAGGGATGTCGTAATTTACAAGCTAACTGTTTACAATATTTTCGAGAATCGAACTCGAAAAAATATTCTTCATATCCATAAAAAGTAGAAAAAAATAGTAAAGAAAAAAGTCAAACAGAAATATTGGGGGAAAATATCAGAGAAAAAAAAATACGAGAGGTTTGTTTAAGCTTCCCAGACCTGTTCAGCATGAAGGTTCCCACCCGACTCCCACCCTCGGACCCTATCTTTGGTAGCACAACTTCGGAGTTTAGAAATGGGAGGAGTCTCAATGCTAGGGGAAACATTCTCCTACATTGCTGAAATAGAATCGAATGAAAAGCTCAAAGTTCTAGCGCATGCGTAGGAGAAATTTCCCCCACTCTTGACTCAGAATTTGACTCCTCCTACCGAAGTTGATCTACCAAAGTTAGGTGCCGAGGGTGGGAGTCGGGTGGGAACCTTCATGCTGAAAGAAGTATGGTATAATTGCCAAGAAATACAAGCCTGAAGATCAACCCTGGATTCTCAAATCAGGAGGGAAAACTGGCAAAAAGTAAGTGATTTGTTTAGCTAGTAAATTTGCTATTAAGATGAAGGAAGCCAGCCTAGTTAGCTTAGTTGGTAGTGCATCTGCCTTGTAAGTGCTAGGCCACGGGTTTGATTCCCCCCCGGGGCGGATTTTATTCTAATGGGATAATGTTTGTTCTAGGAATGGCTGACTTCCTCCTATCCTGTCTTCCTTCTCTCTTTGATTTTGGGATGATAAGACCATAGCAGTTACAGTTCCCTCTGTCAAACCTCTTCAAAGAAGAAGAAGAAGAAGAAGAAGAAGAAGAAAAAAAAAAAAAAGATGGAGGATCCAAAGATCCAATTGTTGAAACCTGCATTGCTAACAACCAAAGTAGCAACAAAGCAATATAAAACACTTTTTCAAACAATCAAGTACTGTCCCAAATAAGTACTATGTCCCAAACAATGACATATTAGCTTTAACATTTATGTTTTGTAATATAATTGTTGCTGTACGAGGGGAGAGAAATAATGTTTGGGGTGCGAGAGAAATTTCCCATTGCTCACTCACTAAAATGTTGTACGTTTTAGAGCGTCAGGTTTCAGAACTTCTTCTAGAACTTCTCTACATTAGAGCACAGTATTCAGATAGGTAGATGATACCTTTACATCTAATTTTACTGTAGGGAAAAAACCCATCCTAAGAAGTCCAAAGCATCAGAGTGCAGAGCACGAGTTAGGTAGGTATTTATGTACCTACCTATCTAGTATCCCATGGTTTTCACCATCTCTTCAATTTTATTCCAATTTGGTTTTAAGATTGGTAATTATATCCAACCCTGTCCGTTTAATACTTTCAGTTATTCCCTTCAATTCATTGCCCAACCACGCTCGACGTTGCTTAACTTCCGTGTTCCGTCGGGAACGGGTGCATTCAACCTGTCCGGTGTGACCGAGGAGAAAGCTCTTCGTAAACTTCTCAACTCTGACGATGAAGATGATGAGGACGAAGATGAAGAAGAGGAAAAGAAAAGTGAACCGGAGGACGAGGAGAAGGAAGAAAAGGAAAAAGAAGAGAAGAAGGAGAAAAAGAAGAAGAAAACCAAGGATAAGAAGACGAAAGGGAAGGAGGCGAAAGACAGCAAGGAGACGAAGGACGAGAAGGCGACAGGAGAGAAGGAGAAAGCTGAAGGTGAGAATACCTTTTTTGTTTATCCTGCTGGGATAGGACGGAGAAGTCCCTTTGCCCTCTCTTTCCAAAAACCAAGGATAAGAAGACGAAAGCGAAAGAGGCGAAAGACAGCAAGGAGGCGAAGGACGAGAAGACGACGGGAGAGAAGGAGAAAGCTGAAGGTGAGAATACCTTTTTTGTTTATCCTGCTGGGATAGGACGGAGAAGTCCCTTTGCCCTCTCTTTCCCTTTTGTATATTGTAATTTTCGGGTGGTAATGGTATGGTGCAAGACAATGTTCAAATTCCCTATTTTCCACCACTACCATCATGAAAATTGCGATAAGAAAATACGCGTAGTGTTAAAAATGTCGGAGGTTTAGTGGCAACGCGCATGCTTGCCGTGTTGAAGGTCTCGGGTTCGATTCCCAGGGTTGACAAAAAAAAAAAATGCACTCGTGTGGGTATTCCGATTGGTAATATTTCAATGAGTTATTTTCTGATCTTCTAGTGGTGGGTTGTTGACCCTAAATGGGAAGTATTTTGTCTCTTGTTGCCCATCTGATGAAACACTATGGGATAGGCCTGCTATGAAAATTGGATTTGCCCAGACCTCAGTGTTCTACCTGTTTATTAGCCGGGGAGTGAGCAATAGGTAGATTAGTTGCTCTCAATCTCTTCTCATTGCTTCATATCAGGTAACGAATGGCTAACATAACATAGTATTACCTGCTGTATTTTGAGCAACACACATTGCTGGCAACAGTTTTCAGAACTATTGCTAGGTGGTGTCTTATCGCTTGATTACCAGTGTTTTGATTTGGTCTGTTGTTCAACCTTTTCCTCAGTGCCAATTCATCCTAGGCTAGAAAAAGTATCTGTTTTTGTGTTCCATTATTGGGGAAGTGTCGTCAGATTACGAACGGATCATATCAAAACACTACTGTCTCTACGTACAAATTGTTTCATTGTTTGATAGTATTCTGAATCAGTGCCAATTCATCCTAGGCTAGAAAAAGTATCTGTTTTTGTGTTCCATTATTGGGGACAGAGGGAAGTGTCGTCAGATTACGAACGGATCATATCAAAACACTACTGTCTCTACGTACAAATTGTTTCATTGTTTGATAGTATTCTGAACTTAAGTACGACAGGACAACAGTTCTTAGAAATATGCATGTCTTCGATATGGTGTTTTTCCATTTACTGGAATTTGTAGCCTTTAAATTGTCCTCACGAGGTTCAGTGCACCTCGAAGTCACCCGTTCAAGGTGCACTGAACCTCGTTGCTTAACTCAAATGTTCTATTGAGAACTTTTCCAAGGGTATGTCCTGGCTGTTATCCTGTTGTCAAATGTTTCATATTTTTTATTGTTTTAAATCTTTTTAAAATTTTATTGACTTTAAAAAGTTTGTAGAACTTTTGCGTTGTTATATTTATTATCTGGCTGTTGTAAGCTTGAGATATTAGTATGTATGTGTGGACGATTATACTAGTTGTTTCTTTATAAAGTTTTGTTTTTAAAAAGGAAATAGTTTTTGCTTTCGAAGCTTGACTACGATGTAATATTTTTAGTATTATCATCTGAGGTGGAAAGTACATACTTACCTGCCTAATCTAATCTACTAGTCGAATTTCCGATGAACCAGATTCTTTTTCCAGCTGAAATATTAAATTTGATTCTAAATAAAATAGAGACAACTGAATAGGTGTATTAGATACCTTCTAGTTTAGGAGGTACCACCTACACAAATTTGTAATAATTTATTTTGTATGGTTTATTTTTCTTGTTCAAAATTATAAATATGGAGTAATATATAATTACTTATTAATTATTATACATTAAAAATTGTAAGTTAGTGTTTACATTATTTGTGTCTTCGGAAATTCATAATCATGTTCACAATATTTTTGTAAAAAATAAATTTCGCTGATGGGATAAATTAAATTTAGACGCTGAAATTAAATAATTTATAGAGAAACTTCTAAATAAATTCAGAAAAAAAAATGTGAGGGGTTTGTTTAAGCTTCCCAGACCTATCCAGCATGAAGGTTCCCAAATTGTAAGTGTTTACATTATTTGTGTCTTCGGAAATTCATAATCATGTTCACAATATTTTTGTAAAAAATAAATTTCGCTGATGGGATAAATTACCCGACTCCCACCCTCGGACCCTATCTTTGGTAGCACAACTTCGGAGTTCAGAAATGGGAGGAGTCTCAATGCTAGGGGAAACATTCTCCTACATTGCTGAAATAGAATCGAATGAAAAGCTCAAAGTTCTAGCGCATGCGTAGGAGAAATTTCCCCCACTCTTGACTCAGAATTTGACTCCTCCTACCGAAGTTGATCTACCAAAGTTAGGTGCCGAGGGTGGGAGTCGGGTGGGAACCTTCATGCTGGACAGTCTGGGAAGCTTAAACAAACCCCTCGCAAATTTTTTTCTGAAAATTAATTTTTAAAAAATGCATTTTTTATTATGACTTTCAATGTTATTAGTTTATTTAATGTCTTATAATTATTTTAAAATTATTTTTAGAATAGGTAGTTATTATTTTTAAATTATTATTCTAGAATTTTCGGAGTAGGTACCTACACAATGTGTAGTACACATTGAAATTTTCGATTTTTTTTCCAATGGAGGAGTTGCAATTGGGAAAATATTATTAATAAAAGGTCGATTCTTACGTAAAAAGTTGTAAAAAATCCAAATCTGAGGTCAAAACTCCGAAAAAGTAACTTAAAAAGGTCGAAAATTCAATTTTTAATTGCGATTTCTTAAAATCATTGTTTTTGTGATTCTAATTAATTATAAAATAATTTTAATACACAAATAATATTTTCAATATAAAATAAATACTGTAGTATTAATTTTCCGGGAATAAAATAAAAATTACCCTCAAAAATTAAATTTTAATTTTTCAAAACTACACACCTAGGTACAACTTTTTTTTCTGCAACTGAAGTTTTCAGCTACGTTACGCGATAAATACCTACTGTAAAATATGTACTTTATAAATATTGTAAAGATAATTTGTTACTCGTATATCATGTAAAATAAACAAATAAATAAATATGAAATTATATCTTGCCTAGTTATTTACGTTACGTCATTTCTCAGGGTTATAAGTTACCTATAACAAACTCTATGATCGAGTAGGTATCACACTAGGTATGCACAGTAAAATTCTACGTACATTTCCTGATGCAAACCTGGTTAGCTTGAAGAGAAGCAAACCTTGTAAGCGCTAGGTCGCGGGTTCGATTCCCGCCCCGGGGCTTTACTTGTACTATTATAACTATAACCAGCATGTGTTGTCTCAGACGGTCACCCGTTCAGATACCAACCACACACAAAGTTACTCATCATTAGTCATCTGATTCTAATAAGATCTGGGTATAGGGGGAGGCACTTGGATTTGTATATCTGGTATGACAGTATTTGCTAGACTACTACTTAGCTTGTTATGGACTAGGTTCATATTATTCGAACAGGACTTGAGAGCAGAGGCAGTCTCCTGAAGTATGATTTGAGTCTTCATTAGTTGCTGATTGGAATTGTTCAAGGATTTGACTGCCTTCGCCGTTGTACTGTGTAGGAAGTCTTTGACAGCAGTTTGAAGTAGATAGTTGTGCAGGACTTGAGAGCAGAGGCAGTCTCCTGAAGCATGATTTGAGTTTTCATAAGCTGCTGATTGGAATTGTTCAAGGATTTGACTGCCTTCGCCGTTGTACTGTGTAGGAAGTCTTTGACAGCAGTTTGAAGTAGATAGTTGTCCACACAAACACCAATTTTTTGTGATCAAATTTTAAAAAATCCCGCCGTACTTTTATCACACAGGCTGTGTTTATGAACAGGGCTGAGATGAGCTCGGACGACGTGAGATAGCTGTCACGGCGGCAATTTTTAAAATTCATTTTATATTTATTTTTGTTTGCTTTGTAATTTGCTTGTTTTTAATAGCTCACATAAATGAAAAGTATAATATAAACGTGCAAACTAAAGATAAAAAGTAAAAAATGAATTCAGATTGTACAAGTTGCGGAAAAAAAAATCAATTTGGCACACATACACATTACACAAACATGCTAAACATTTCAATATGATTGTTTGCTGATTAGATTTAGGGCTTGATTCAGCTCACATAGGCACAAAAACCTACAAACTACAAAAGACCCTAGAAGTAGAGCTCACTGTGTTTCAAAGATTCAGAGTGGATTATTTATGAATTATGATAGGAGGAAGGATTGCTGGACAAGTGGATTGTGGAGGGTGTGTTTATGAACAGGGCTGAGGCCGTGGTTATGAACAGGGCTGAGATGAGCTCGGACGACGTGAGATAGCTGTCCCGGCGGCAATTTTTAAAATTCATTTTATAAGTATTGTAACATGGCTTGTTCCTTACCGGGTTCGTTTGATATCTCTTCATCTGATTCAGAAGCTTCTCCAGCTACTATGTCAGCATGTGCATGTTTACTCATACTCTGGAACAATAAAGAATTAATTTTATTTATATAGATATTTGGACTCTAAAACAAGAGGGCTTCATAACAGCCACGTTAGTGTTCAGCTAGAATTGTCTTAAGCTCAAGAAAGTTAAGCCGAGATTTCCTTATTTGACCACTAAGTACATAAAATACCCACCATAGACATAGATATCTTGATAACTGGAATATCTAAACAATTCCAATGGGTGCAAAGATTTACACTTAATTAGCCAACAAACTTCATCTAGTGAAAGTACATTAAAGTACTCAATACATTAAAGTACTACTCATACATTAAAGTACTAATAATGTAAAATGTTGCTTAACTTCAGTGACAAAAGGGAACTGGTATATCAAACATGCTTTGAACACTAGTCTCCTAAAACCATCAGCAAAACTGTCAACAGGAAGTGACCCACAACTGCATGGAAGTTATTATCAACTTCTACTTAAGTAAGTAATTGAGTTGTAAAAATAAAATGGAAACCTTGAAATTCTGAACTTCTATCAAACTACTAGGGTATATCAAATTTGGAAAATCTTAGCTCCAAGTATTGTAACATGGCTTGTTCCTTACCGGGTTTGTTTGATATCTCTTCATCTGATTCAGAAGCTTCTCCAGCTACTATGTCAGCATGTGCATGTTTACTCATACTCTGGAACAATAAAGAAGAAAAATAGGATTAATTAAATGTAACAAACAAATAAACAAACAAAATAGGATTAGAAATGTACCTAGTAGGGACAATGAGAAACAGGATAATGCTATAATGAAGTATAATGCATTCAATTGAAAAGATCACACAAGACTTCAACTGACACATAAGAATCAATACAGAATCCTGTTCTACAAATCACTTCACAATCCCCACTCATTACACAGATAACGTTTTTCATTTGGTTTGTCTGTATGTTGTGTTTGTTCAATAATAAGTCTCAAATATTTTTCAAGATTGTCATGAAAATAATGTGGTAGACATGGTACAAACAAAGGAAAAGTGTGCATTGGACTGTGGACCTAAGTGTACCTTTGAAAGTCCAATGGGGTCCTTTTTCCTGAGTAAGTTCTACAATAACTACCTACACAGAAAATAATCCTACCCTTGGTTTATATTCCAATTCATCAGGCCAATGAAACTTATTTCACTTACCATTATGTTGGGCATATCCTCATCCTCATCAGATTCAGGGGCTTCTCCTAACAACATTGGACTGTGGACTAAGTGTACCTTTAAAAGTCCAATGGGGTCCTTTTTCCTGAGTAAGTTCTACAATAACTACCTACACAGAAAGTAATCATACCCTTGGTTTAAATTTCAATTCATCAGGCCAATGAAACTTATTTCACTTACCATTATGTTGGGCATATCCTCATCCTCATCAGATTCAGGGGCTTCTCCTAACACTAAATTCTTACTGGGGTTCTCCATTGACTACTGAATTAAGCTGTACTAAACTTTTGGCCCAAACCCAAATTTTCCAGAAGTTCCCATTATTATTAACAGTTTTATTATAGCACGCACATGTAACTTTTTATTTATATTACGGTGTAATAATTATAGTCTTTTATGGAGCTGATTCATTTGTTCGTTTAATTGTTTCTATACGATTTAAATGTTTCTATACGATTTTGATGGGTTTGATCCAGGCGCGAGAGGGGTGTCCGGAGATGTTGTTGACGAGGTCTCTTGCAGTGGAGTCTTGGGGCTGGATACCGTCTGATGTTGGAACTCCGGTATGTTGGTGTGACAAATGTCAGAGGTGAGTAGTGAGGGTGGGGGGGGGATTGAAAGAGTATGAGTTAAATTAGTGAATAGATATTGCGATTTCAAGTGGGGTTGTTAATCTATTTTTGGGGATACTTAAGATTTTTTTACAAGCTATCTGACGTAAAAGTACGTGCTTTTTGCATTTATAGAGGATGATGAGCAATCTAGGTAACTGTTGGGTATCAAAACATACTAGTCTTTTATTAGGTACTAGTATTCGTCATTAGGTAGCCGAGCTAAGAACCTAATTATAACTTGATAACTGTTATTAAAGCTATAAAATCGCTATTTATAAATTAATAACTTCGATCAGTGGCGGACTTTTCGTGAAATACCTAGGGCAGTATATTGCTTAACTAACATTTTATAGAATAGAATACTAACTGGAGGACGTTAAACAAGGAGTATACCAGCCTGACATTTCCTTGCTAAAGAAACAGCAAAGGTTGAGTTAGTTAGCTTAGTTGGTAGTGCGTCTGCCTTGTATGCGCGGGTTCGATTTCCGCCCGGGGCGGATTTTATCCTGATGGGATAATGTTCGTTCTCGGAACGGCTGGCTTTTTCCTATCCTGTCTTCCTTCTCTCTTCGATTTCGGGACGATAAGACCATAGCAGTTACAGTTCCCTCTGTCAAACCTCTTAAAAAAAAATTGTGCACATATCTATCTACATATAATTGCACATACCTATGTGGGGCTGGTAATTACGGACGCCAGTGGGTAAAGGGCCTTAGGAAAGCAAGGGAATAAAATGAGCACACGGTTGTGCGCCTGGCCACGGTTTTTAGAGAGACAAGTCCTACGTGAAATGTGCTTTTCAGATTTTTTCGATCAAGAAGCCCAAGGCCATCCAGAATGCTGAGAAGTCATCCAGTGACAGTCACTTATGGGAGCATGTCAAGGATTACGTACAGAATTTCTCACTGCAAACTACTCTGCCCGCCTGGCCAAGTTCCAGTAAGCACGCCTGTGTATCTTTAAACAAACCTATTCATGTTTTTAGAGAGACAAGTCCTACGTGAAATGTGCTTTTCAGATTTTTTCGATCAAGAAGCCCAAGGCCATGCAGAATGCAGAGAAGTCATCCAGTGACAGTCACTTATGGGAGCATGTCAAGGATTACGTACAGAATTTCTCACTGCAAACTACTCTGCATGGGTTCCGGTATCTGGGAGAAGAGAAGAGATGTCTGCTAGAGAGGTGAGTCTGTAGCAATATTTATGAGACCCACAAACTCATAGAAGAGAATTGTAGTACGGCTTTAACTTTGATCGATTGGTGATGGCAAAAACAAGTCTCGTTTTTATCTCCTAGGATAAATACACCAGGATGAAGGTCTCCTGCCATGTTCAGTTAAATCGTCCTGAACAGCAGACAACCATCGTAAGGACTTGTGACAGATTTGTACCTGAATCAGAGGAAGAGGACGTTCCTACTTTGATCGATTGGTGATGGCAAAAACAAGTCTCGTTTTTATCTCCTAGGATAAATACACCAGGATGGAGGTCTCCTGCCAAGTTCAGTTAAATCGTCCTGAACAGCAGACAACCATCGTAAGGACTTGTGACAGATTTGTACCTGAATCAGAGGAAGAGGACGTTCCTAACATGGGTATCCCAAATTTTCAGAGGGGCAATAGGACTCCAGAAAACTATAGTGTTCCAAGTTCGGGCAGTTTAAGGTACTAATTAAATGGGATGCTGCCCGATTTTTCTTTTGAGTTAGATAGGACCTTTTGAAAAACCGCCAGACTGTCACCGAATAAACTTTGGTCTGTGATTCCTCCTATGGGCTGTGTGATTCCTGCTACCGAAATGTTAGTCTCACTTTGTAAAACCGAGTTTTTTTCTCAGAATATTCTGGCTAAGTGCTGTACTCGTAGTGCTGACGCTATGCAGCCTGAGTACCCAATCCCTCCTGGTCTCCTGGAACAACAAGAGGATTGTCCTCACGCAGGAGACCACGGAGCTCAAGGTATGGGAGATCCCGTTTCCCGCCATCACCATCTGTAGCGACAACCAGATCAACCGGTATGCCCTCAACTTCAGCGCTGAAACACCCGTCAGTGAAATGAACGATGAAGAAAAGTAAGTACTTGGGGAGTATTACAAGAAGAAAAGTAGGTTCTTGAGAGGTGAAACACGAAAAAAGTAAGCATACCTGAGCGGTATAGCAATAAGAAGAACAATGGTCAGGCTGGGGGGACTTTAAACAGAGAGTAGACCAGCCTGAAACTTCCCTTGCTAAAGAAATAGCAAAGGTTGAGTGCGAAAGGCATCCACTCGTAAAATTTTTGTAGCCAAAACCAAATGTCAGCCCAAAGCAATCACCCTAGCTAGGGCTGATTGAGAGGCTGACGAAAAATGCCGACCCCGTCTGTACACGGGAACACCTGAGCGGTATAGCAATAAGAAGAACAATGGTCAGGTTGGGGGACTTTAAACAGGGAGTAGACCAGCCTGAAACTTCCCTTGCTAAACAAATAGCAAAGGTTGAGTGCGAAGGGCATCCACTCGTAAAATTTTTGTAGTCAAAACCAAATGTCAGCCCAAACAATCGCCCTAGCTAGGGCTGATTGAGAGGCTGACGAAAAATGCCGACCCCGTCTGTACACGGGAAAAGGCGAAGAAAAAGAAGAAGAGGAGAGTGTAAGGTACTTATTTACAGCTGCTGATTTGCTGAACTAATGTCTCAATTTCTTTTTTTTTTTTTTCAGAGACCTGTTAGATCTGATTCGAATAATCTGTTTCATTTCGGGAAGATCAAACAAAACCGTTCTGAATGAAACGTCCTTACGGAGAGTGTAAGGTACTTATTTACAGCTGCTGATTTGCTGAACTAATGTCTCAATTTCTTCTTTTTCAGAGACCTGTTAGATCTGATTCGAATAATCTGTTTCATTTCGGGAAGATCAAACAAAACCGTTCTGAATGAAACGTCCTTACGGGCATACAGTAGGTAGGATCCACAGGTAGGACATCTGGAGTAGGCGGATCTAACATGGTGAGGGCAGCTACACCGAACAGGGTGTGAAATGGGTCCGGTATGTCCAGGGGTCGGTCACTGATACACGTCCTTACACTACATCTTTACAGTGAGTAAAATGTGCCATAATTCTACAGTTTTAAACGTAGCGTTTTCTAAAAAATATTAAAGAGTGGATTGGATTGGAATACATCACAATCATGTTTTTCGGCAAGCTCCATTTGTCAAGGGTCTATTTGAAGAAACCATTTATTTATGTGTAAAACTAATCCTACTGGATTTCCCCGATTGCAGAAATCTGCCGTCCCCTGCAAGATGAGTGTGCTTGGGGCTCGCTGGACGTTCGATCAGTTACTTCCCCCCTGCGCCTACTCATGTGTAAAGCTAATCCTACTGGATTTCCCGATTGCAGAAATCTGCCGTCCCCTGCAAGATGAGTGTGCTTGGGGCTCGCTGGACGTTCGATCAGTTACTTCCCCCCTGCGCCTACTTCCAGTCCGTCCTCATGTCTCAAGGGATTTGCTATACGCTCAACCTGGTGGCACTACGAAACCTCGTCAAGCCCGAATATTTGGAAGTGTAAGTAACCTAAAGGCCCGTTCCCACTATTGAGTTTCATCCGATTTTTTTCCGAATGTCCTGTAAGGATTGTACATGACATTACATTGAAATGTGGGACTTTTCTAACGAAATTCCTATATAAGGAGTCCAGTGTGTAGGACTATTGCATCCCAGATGAAATGTACTTTAAATGAGAGTGTTCTCACTACATACGACACGATTTTTTTTTCCGAACGATAAGTGGGAACGGGCCTTAAATACATACTGGCGCACCAAGCCACGAGTGACAGTGTCCAGAGAAAACCCCCTCCATTGTATGCCTCTCCATCGTCTTGATCCTTGTTGTTGTTGTTGTAGCGGCTTTAGCTTTCGCCGAATGGCAATAGCAGAATAAAGAAAAGATGTCTTTTTGTATCTGCTATACACCGGGGTGATGGTCTTTAGCTCTAGCCATGTTAATTTGGCTGGCTCGTCCTGAACCGCAGTCAACCATCGTGAGGACTTGTGATTGGTCTTTAAAAGCAGAGAGAACCCTTTGAAGAACTGCCAGCTTGCTAGGCTGGTTAGGGTTAGCTGTTCTCCTCCCTGTTTATAGTCCCACAGCCAAGAACCCTTTGAGGAACTGCCAGCTTGCTAGGCTGGTTAGGGTTAGCTGTTCTCCTCCCTGTTTATAGTCCCACAGCCAGACGCTAGTCTTCTCTCTGTTTAACGTCCCCTAGCCAGACCAGTCTTGATCCTTCAACTCTCTTTGTTCTTTCCTTTCCAACATTCGTGTTTTTTCCCTCTATTTTAGTTGGGCTATTATTCTTTCCATAGGTTGGATGAGTTGCAAACCAACAAGCTCCCAGACTCCATGCTGACAGCAGGAAGTGCCTGGGAATCATCCCGACGTGGCTTCAAGTCCAATATGAAGTTCATAGTACCACCCTGGCGAGTGAGTGGTGATGGGGATGGGAATTCTGTCAGCATTATGGTTAATCTACAGGCCCTCGACTTTCTCAACTTCTGTCCTGTGTCTGGGGAAGGGTTGACGGTATGTATTAAGCCCGGTAGACGCTATGACATATCTCACAACTTGATCTTCTGACTTGGTCTTTTCAACAGATTGTTGAGTGTGTACGCAATATTTGCGCAAAATTTCAGTTCTAAACAATAGAATAGAATATATTAATTATCCTGTTTATACTGCCGAAATAAAACTGAAAAGTCCATTTACTCCTCCAGTCTAAACATCCGCAAACATAGGTAAACGAGTGAAATTTGCGTAAAAATATGTACATGTAACGATCTGTCGAAAGGCCTTGGAAGACAAAATATCATAGACTATAGACTGTGGGTTATCAGTTATCACATCAAACTAAACACACCTCGATAAATGTTCCTTTCCCTCTCCCACATCGCACTGTGGACGACAGACATTTTTCCACAACCCTAGTGAGTACCCCAGCACTCTAAATCCGCGGACCTATCTGAACCCAAACCGTATGGTGGTAGGTTGGAAACCCCTGTTCTATTCTATTCCTTACCTGGGTGCAATAGTCTACATAATGTACTCCGCACACAGGAATTTTGTCAGAAAAGACCCCCATTTCAAAGTAAAATGTATTCCTTACCTGTGAGGCTAGTATGAACTTCCTCAGTGCAGCAGAATTGATCCAGGTCCCTCTACCCAACATATGGAGTGAAGCCAGCACCCACCACGAGTAGCATACGTCTGGTAGCTTTTCTGGTCTCCCGTTCAGACCTCCACTTGGTAATTGACGTTCTGCAAGCCACCATGCGAGCTTATCAGCGTCTATCTCATGTAGATGACCTGGAATAGGAAGAATAATAGATTTTTAACTTAATTTTGTAATAACTTTCTAACATCAGTCACTAAACATTGTGCACCAGATTGCCTTGAAAAATTTAGGGAGACAGTGTTCTGGCCTCAGCAGCTCAGCACGTTAGGTACATATTAAGGAGCGCGGTAGCGCTCCGCCCCGCCAAGTCAAGAAAGTTAGACCGCGTTACAAATATTATACCTAATGGTTATGCAATATTTTCAAAGGTTTCCTTCTGTAAGATTATGTCATAGGTAAGTCATAATTGTAACTTTAGTGAACTTGAAATGTACAAAGTTTTCTGTGGAATATGGGCCTGGTCCTAGGAAATAGAGAGGCTACTTATTTACCAGTTATGGAGAGGAATCCAACACAACAATATGTGAGTCCAGCATGACTTTCAGAACCTGGTCTTGATCCAAAACCCCCATCAAAGTTACAACAGGATAGAATGAACTCGACAGCTTTAGATAAGTTGATGGCATCCAGTTTACCCTGGAAAAAAAGAGAGAGAAAAAAGTCAAAATGTTGATTTGTCAAGAGTACCTACACCTACATACAATAAGATGATGTTGGACCATTCTGTGAAATTAAATTTTTATTGTAACTTTTATCAGGGTTGGTAGGTAATGTACATATTTTCTCCTACTTACAAATGTTCCTACAAGGTAACAATAATTGGAGAAAAATCTTACCAGCAATGACAAACAAGCAACAGCACAAAAAGAAAATCTGGTGTCCACTTCCCCATACATGTCCCCAAAGAAGCTTCCATCAGGTTGCTGCAGCTTGCTGACATAGGCAACAATTTTGTCTACAGGTAACTCATGCTCCCGATTTATTAGACATGCTATTTGTACCGCACTTAATGTGTAGAGAATATGAGGATCATGAGAGATACTAGCACTCACACCTCCACAGGGGTGAATACATTGTGTGATGAAGTCAAAAATGGTGTCCTGAGGCATGTCATCCAACTGATCCAGCAGGGATAATGTTGTGATACCCCAGTACATGCCAGACATCCTCAAGTATTCTGACATGCAGTATTCCTGAAAATAAACACAAAAGAGTGAGTTGATTGCTTGTCTACTTGCTTCAAAACAGCATCCCATACAGCACAAATCATTGTAATAGCTTTGTTTTAAGCTTGTAAAAAAACAATGGACAATTGGAATAGAAATGTAAAAATCCATATGGTGTCCTGAGGCATGTCATCCAACTGATCCAGTAGAGATAATGTTGTGATACCCCAGTACACGCCAGACATCCTCAAGTATTCTGACATGCAGTATTCCTGAAAATAAACACAAAAGAATGAGTTGATTGCTTGTCTACTTGCTTTAAAACAGCATGTTTGAGCACTTTAATGCAAGAGGATGTAAGTTCCAGACTCAGCAGAAAAAAAATATGTAATCCAAGTTTTAATTACAAAAATATTTAATCTTAAGATTATACCTTGGTAATATAATATCATTACTAAGTCTGTGGGAAAGAGCCTATACTCTTTTCATACTTACATAGTCTTCTTTATTATCACTGTATTTCTTGATGTATTCTGCATGTTTTGTGCCCAGGAATTCTTTGGGTAAGTTGTCAGTAAGGTCTACATCTCTCATGGGATTTGCCTGGAAAACATAAAAATAGA